>NC_056749.1:564831400-565041400 GCF_019279795.1 Protopterus annectens
GCATCCCTCAGCAAACTTGTGATGGATGTTATTTTGGAGGCGAGAAGGTCTAGTACTAGAAAATCCTATGCTGACAAATGGAAAATAGTGTGTACCTGGAACCAATATACTTTAAAAAAATCAATTAATAATATTACGTAATCTAGTTAAAATTGGTTTTAAACTGACTTTGCTGTTAATTCCTGGATGTGAATCAGCAGCTAGTCTTAAAATCCATTCAAATTCCTTAGTCTCAAGGCGATTATTCAAATCAAATAATTGATTTTTTTTTAAAGTTTTATTATGTTGTTTGCACTTTAAGACTTGTTCGTCACATGATTCTTGGCTGCTAATCATGTGACTTTTAGACCTGTATATAAGCTTCTAGTATGCAGACTTGATTGTATTAGTATTGAAGAAGGGTTCTGCCCGAAAGCTTTGCTTTGTTATTAAAGGTGGTTTTTCCTACAATTTTCTGTTACTTGCTCCACGTTTTGCAGCTGGTGTTTTGGTCTTTACCTGGAACCAATCACAAGGAATAAGCACAGCAGTGCCCAATATTCCTGAGATTTTACAATACTTCACTGAGATGCTTCACAAGGGCCTGTCCTTTTCTTCTGTAAAAATCCATGCCTCAGCCATTTCAGCTCATTACAACTCTCAGAATATCCCTCTTCTCTCATCCTCTGCTAAAGCAGTATCTCAGAGGGGCCAAAAACTTAAGACCACCCAACCCCTGCCATGGACCTCAGTTTTGTATTGGAAAATCTCACTCTCCCTCCTTTCGAGCCAGCTGCTACTGCAGACTTAAAATTTCTCTCCTGGCAAACAGCTTTCCTTTTAGCAGTCACTTCAGCTAGAAGGATTTCTAAATTACAGGCTCTTATGGCAGTGGAGCCTTTCTTTATTTTACATGCGGACAGGGTGTCTCTCAGGACCAATCCATCCTTCATGGCTAAGGTGGTATCCAGTGAGACTCTTAATCAGACAATTCATTTGCCAACTTTCTTTCCCAATCCACAGAACAACTGAACACAAGCAAAGTACAAGAACGCCAACCACTGTGTATTCTTGAGACAGGTACAGGTGCCAAAATTAGTGCTAAAACAAATGCACTACTGATGACCAAAACGCTGCAGACCAAACTTGTAAAATCCAAATTTAATGTAATAAGAAGTTAATAATACTGTAGACACTTTACAGTAGTCGAATGGAAATGCTATAGGACCAAAATATAGGAGAGCTTGCATATGGTCCATATACATTTAGGTTTAAAAAAATTATATGTTCTAATTGGAATATAATTCTTGCAGATCATGATTTAGTTGTTATATTAGGACCACAACCTATGTTTGTTAATAGAATGGGACCTAATTTGAAGCAAATTATAGAAAGGGGTCCTATTTACAATAGTCTTGTTATTAAACACACTATTAAATGTGGTAACTGCAGTACATGTTCACTGATATTTGAAGGAGACGAAATTACACTCAATAATATTAATAAGTCACGTATCAGATGTAAACAGGGAAATTGTAGGACTAAGTTAATAATATATTTGGCTAAATGCTTGATGTGTTCCGGTTATTATATCGGGAAGATGAAAAGGAAATTCCATCAATGCATTTATGCCCACTTATATAGCATTAAAAAGAAGGACGAAAAAAATGTATTATACAGACATATCATGAAGAATGGTGATGAGCACACTTTTACTTTTGCAATAATTGATACTGTTAGAATAGACCCGAAGGGAGGGGATTATAAAGGACAGCTATCATATAAAGAAATTTGGTGGCAACTATTCACGTACGCTTCAACTCCCCCTGGGCTTAATGATTCTATATCTCTAAAGCCTTTGTTAAATAAATTGTGTTAAATGCATTAAGTTGTACATTATATATATATATATTTATATTTTTATTAGTATAGACTGTTTATCAAATATTCACAAGATTAGATAGAATAAGAATATATATGTAAATATTGGTTTTATGTATACATTTTGTAGCACTAGGCATTGCATCAAGTGCAAATTCTTTTAAATGTTAATTGATTTGGCACCAGAAAGTTTTTAAAATGTAACAGTTGTAAGATCTTATTAGTTCTGATGAAGCCTGCTATTCGGCGGGTGAAAGCACTTAACAACTTATTACATTAAATTTGGAGTTAACTAGTTTGGTCTGCAGCATTTTGGTCTTCAGTAGTGCATTTGTTTTAGCACTAATTTTTGCACCTGTACCTGTCTCAAGACTACACAGCGGTTGGCGTTCTTGTACTTTGCTTGTG
Source organism: Protopterus annectens (assembly GCF_019279795.1). Classification (NCBI taxonomy): domain Eukaryota; kingdom Metazoa; phylum Chordata; order Ceratodontiformes; family Protopteridae; genus Protopterus; species Protopterus annectens. The sequence continues at coordinate 564,833,669 of NC_056749.1, forward strand.
TTCAGTTGTTTAGTGAACATCTGAATTTCTATTGTTAATCCACAGAACAAGGGGGAGTGGATTCTGCTTTCATTGGATGTACACAGACGATTTAGATTTTACTTAAACAGGACAAAATCTCTAAGAAAATTTGAACTACTATTGGCGTTTGCTGCAGGGGCAGAGGGAAAGGCTATTTCAAAGCAGACTATTTCCAAATGGATAAGCCGTTGTATTCGTTTCTTCTATATGCATCATTGTAAAACTATCCCCCAGGGGATCAGATCTCATTCCTCCAGGGCTGCATCTATTTCTACGGCCTTTCTCAGAGGTGTTCCTACCAGAGGTGTTCTAGAAGTTGCTACCTGGAGCTCAGTTCATACATTCACCAAACATTACCATTTACCTTTCTTCTCTAAATCCAGAGCTGGCTTTGCCACTGCTGTCCTGCAGGGCCTTATAGCTGGTCCTAATGCAGTATAAATCCATCCTCCCAACCATAGCTTTGGGAATCTACCCACATGTAATGACTGCTACAGTGAAACACGAAGAACATAGTACATTTGTGTACACTTACCATAAATGTAGATGTTCGAGTGTATTCACTGTTGCAGTCCTTGTTACCCTGCCTCCAGCTCCCTGTTGTTCTCTTACTATACCTCTACTTTCTTTTACTACGCTTAAAAGCCTTTTTGGTGTATTTGCTTTTCTTTGGAGGTATTTTTTGTGTGTTATATATATATATAAATATATATATATATATATATATATATATATATATATATATATATATATATATGTGTGTGTGTGTGTGTGTGTGTGTGTGTATGTATATATATATATATATATATATATATAATTTTTTTTTTTTGCTCTCCATTTGGGGGGCACCTAACATCTGGGGCAACAAAAACTGATGTAATGGCGTCTTCTGCATGTTTTATACCCCCTGACGACCTGACATAATGGAAGAAGGGACAGCAACCGACGCAGGACCCAAGACTTTGTTAATCAGGCTGACTGAGGGCAACCTGCCAGCAGATTACCCTAAATGTAATGATTGCAACAGTGAATACACTCGAACATCTACATTTATGGTAAGTGTTCACAACTGTACTTTCTTCATAGTCGAGTTTAAAAAAAATGGACTGTCCAGCTTTGGAGCATTTGCATATTTGTTAGCTTGGTAAGTGAATTATTCCAGAATGTGTCCTTTTCTGTCTCAGCCAAAGCGCGAGGTTTTAAGAATGTAGCAGATGCAAGTGTAATATAGGAAGTAACTGAATGCGAAAAACCTAGGAGGTGGACTTATTCAAAACTTGGCTTTTTCTTTCACAGCCATTGCACAGTGTATTAAGAACAAAGCAAATGATTAATCATGGGCTTTTGAGGTGGGGTGTAAGTGCACTGATTATATGTAGAGTTGATGTTTTCTCTTTTGGATAGGAGAATGAATGTATGGATTAATGCCCTTGGCTTAATGTAATAAGTTTCTTTATAAGCAAGGGGGCTTTAAAAACAAGCTAACACTGTTAGTGTATTAAAAAGTTTTCCTTCAAATAAATACTCAGTGTGAGTTGAGAAGTCTGCAGCTGAGGGAATCTGTAAATTCTCTTATGTTTTCATAGAGACAAGCTGGACTACACGTCCAGGCAATAAATCTTGAGAGCTCTGGACATCATTTCCTGAAGAAAGATACAACGGCCATCAGCTTAGTAAAAATGAAAGCTTGAAATTATTGGAAGCGAATAAAAGATGGCAGTTTACCTGGTACCTAAATACTGTAATGCATTTATTAGAACAGTGTCTAATTTAGTTTTATTTAAAGATAACCAGTGTACTTTTTCACATCTCTGAGGGGATTAAAGATAAGAGAAGAACAGACAGCAATTAGTGTAAGTAGGGGACACAGTCTGTAACATGCACCTTAGCATGGATAACCTTAATTTTAGGTTGGATATTGCCTATGGGTACTGCTGTTGATTTCGGACAATTATTCCTAACAGGAGGGTTAATCTTCCTAGTTTGAAGATTTACATTGTTTTTTTCTTTTTTAAGTTAATAGGTTGGGGGTGTTTGTTTCTGTTTCAGTAAAAACTGTAAAAAAAAAAAAAAAAGGCTTGAAAAAATGTGACATGGGTTCAAATGGAAATGTCAAGAAACAAAAATTGTACAAAGGATCAACTTGCCAAACATTAGTGTAATGGATTCATGTAACGCAAAAGATGGAAATTAGCATTTTAAAAAACTGTCATGTATAATGGGTGGGGATAATAACTTTTTACCTTTTTATAATAAATACACTATCCAAATTATTTTGGAATGTAAATGGTCTCACAGGTGTAGACAAAAAGGTAAGAGTATTAAATTATAATGTAGCATGTAAATAGCAATGGTACAGGAGATGCCTTTGGAAAGAAGTGAGGTTGTTAATTAAAAAAAAAAAAAGATTTGGGGTTGGATATTAATAGGAATAACAGGGACAGAAGAAAATGGAAGTACTTATACCAACTGCTGGAGGAGCTCCAATAGTGACAGAAGAGAGGAAAACATAATGGTATATTTGGGGTAGTAAGGGTCTACTGACAACTTAGGAGGATTATGCAAGCATGTATTTATACTCCATCTAAACTGTTACTATGGAGCTCAAGAAAATTAGAGAAATAGGCTTTTAGCAGGGAATAATTGTATAGGTGGGAAATGGAACTTGATTTGCAACAGTGAGCTGGTTTCTAAGGAAACTAGAAGAAAAATATCACAAAAGAGTGTAGATTTCTGAAGACATTTATGAAAATATTTGGTGTGGAAGATGTGAATTTAGTGGTAGGAATTCTGAAAGAATTTAGATATCCCTAAGGTACAATAACTGAGCTAGGCAAGACAAATTATTTCACAGGAACGTGTGTTTTTAATTAAAAGCTTTGACACATATCCATTAACCATGTCAGATCATACGCTAATATGACAACTAAGATAATAGACAGTAATGATCTAAAAATGAGACATTGGTGCTTCCCCGCCTACCAGTTAAAGAGAGAAGAATTTAGGGAAAGTGTAGTGGAAACTATTTGTGAGATATTAGGGAAGATAGAAATTCCTTCAGAACTTCTAGCTAGTGAGTGGGATAACATGGAAGTGGAGTTTAAAATGAGGTAGAAGTAATAGAGAGATGGTTAAGAAGTTACAATAATTATTTAGAGAGACTGACAAAAGTTGAAGTATTGCAGAATACGGAGACTCAGAACAAGAAGAGGCACAACTGCAGAGTGCTAAAGAGAAAATAAGGGAGTATCTGGATGGTTTGTATTAGTTTAGAAAAAATGTTAAGCAGCTGTCTTTGGAAAGTAACTCCATAGCACTGAAACATTTAGCACAATTACTTAGGCAACAGAAAGTAGAAAGGGTTGTTGCTAAGTTTAGGGCACCTATAACAAGAAAAATAGCAAGAGATCCTGTAGAGGTATTCGGGAGATTTTGGAAATTTTATGAAGATTTCCACATTTCTCTGCTTTATACAAATGAAGAAAGTGCACAAATGGAATGTTTCTGGAAAACATCAGTATGCCAAGGTTAGAATTAGATGAGGCTCAACAGCTAACATTTAAGATAGGAGGAGATGAGACTAAAATGGTGACATATAATCAATCTGCAGGAAAGTCTCTAGGAGTAGATGGTATTCCTGTAAAGGTTTGGAAGCTGGGAGGGAAGAAAAAGCAGAGGGTTTTGTTTTACAGTATTTTAAAAGTAGGGAGAAGCGCCAGCATCCTGGAAGAAAAAATGTAGTGGCTGTAATACCTAAATATGGTAAAGACCCATCAGACCCAGCTTCATATTGGCCCAGTTCAGTTTAAACCACAGATGTTATGTAGTCCTATCTTGCCTCCGTTATTACGTGTGGGTTAGGAGCCGATCCTCTGCTCCGACTCTGCCGCTTTTAGAAAGCCTGAAAACTTCTGATTGGCTCATGGCTAAGAGGTATCCCATGGTGCAAGAGCACACTCCCCAGATCTCATTTGCTATGTCTTCAGTCGGAAGCTTTCTTGGTTGGCCATGGCTAAGTGATGCATTTTTTACTATTATTACTTTCTTTTTAGGAATTTATTGCTTATAGAGAGTTTTTCCTGTTATAGCACATTACTGACAGTAATTTTTTGTGACTTCAGCTGTATTTGACTAGGTTATCAGATATTGTATTTTCTGGGCCTATTGCTTGTTCATGTATGGTATCCCTTGTGTGTGTGTGTGTGTGTGTTTTTTTTTTTTTTTTTTTTTTGGTTTTACTAGACCGTTTAAGTTAGAGGTTCTGGTTTTGTCCCTTTTTGTTCTTCACACTAGGTCCATTTAAGTTAGAGCACCTAGCTCCCCCCCCTTTCTTAGAGTGTGATAGGGGTAGATCTGTTTAAGTTAGAAAATCTAGTTTCTCTCTTGTGTGAGTGCGTTGGCCTTCCTTTGCAGTCAGTATGTCTAAGGAATCTAAGGAACACAAACCGTCAGGCTTTAAGAACTGCATTAAGTGTTCACAAAAAATGTCCATCACTGATGGACATAGCATTTGTGTATATTGCATACATCTGCAATAAACCTGCCTTTTCTGCCATTCTTTTAGCCGTAGAGTGCTCCAGGAATGGAAGAATAAACTTATTTTAAAACGTCTGTTGAAACCTTCCTTCGAAGAAGATCTAGCCAGTTCTTCCTCTCCTAAGTCGCAGTCTTCTAGGAAGGATAAGGGCAAAACTTCAAAAACGGCCTTCTCCAGCTCCAACTTCTGCCTCTGAACCACCACAGAAGTTACAAAAAGCAGAGTTGGTATCTTTCTCTTCGGCTCCACAGTCTTCAGGGCCGATTTGAGATTTTGGACATAGAACCTGCAGTATCCGTAGCAAGTGTTTCGGTGCCCATCACTAGCAGCCCTCTTCGGAGCCGGTCAACAGATATTCCACTGGTCTCCCCTACCCTTAAATCGCTAATATTACAGAGAACAAGGTCACCCATGCTATCCTCCAGGAGTCTGTCTGAAGAAGACATCGAGAGAGTGGTGCTCAGACTCCTCAAGTCATCGGCCTTGCCAAAATTTTTATCGGCTCTGACCCACTCGGTCTTGGAGCTGACTACTACTACCTATCCTGCTTTCATTCCTCCTCCAACCCAGATTGGGCCTTCGGAGCCGATATTGCTGGTACCGACTACAAAGGAGTCTTCGGTTCCAGCACCTCGTGTGGTTGCCTCAGAGCCGAGTTCCGCTCCGACATTCTCGGCGCTGTCTGAAGTGTCTAGGGTCCGAAGCTCCTCGGTTGGCCCCGATGGGGACACTTGGAACCAAACTTCTTCGGTGCCGAGTCTCCCTCTTGGTGCATTGGCCCGAGTGAGGTCGGACCCTACATCATTCTCGGAGCTGATACTTCTGGAGCCATCTGCACCTCCAGTTACTTTGGAACCGAGGCGTCTTTTGGTGCCGGAGGAATCGGTCTTAGTGAAGATGAGGAGCATGCTGTATAGCTCTTCTGCCCCACGTAGAAGTACCAATGCTATAATCCCTCAAGTGCCAACTACAGTCTCAGCATCTTCTCTTCCCTCAGATGGCAGAGACCCACAGCCTCAGGACCCCCACTCGGGTGGCCCCCAATCTTTGGAGGTCTCCCCAGAGAGCCCCATTGAGGAGCCCCTTCGGAAGAGATCATCTAAGAGGAAGCATGTCGACTCCCCTGATGAGTCTCTCACATCTGACACTGACCTGGATGAGTCGGAGGGGTCCCCTAAGTCATCCTCTGAAGATGTCTCCTTTGCAGACATCTTGGAGATCCTTAGACAGAGAGGCGGCTGGCCCACTGTTACCCTGTCGAGGAGTCAGTGTACCTGAAGCCTTTCGGGTCTCAACCCTCAGCTTCATGGGTGTCTCCCAATTTGACGAGTTACTGGATCTTGTGAGTCAGAAAGCATGGCATACTCCTGATGTCATGGAATCGGTCCCCAGGAAGCCGAACAAATTTCTTTCCAGCCTTAAAGACAAAGACTTTTTATTCAAGGCCTTACCTGTAGATGCCATGGTGGTGGTGGCGGACACTAAGAAGGAGCTAGCAGAGACTTTTTCCTCTATCCATCTGCCCAATAAGGAATCCCGAACGATGGATAGATAGGGGAAGCGCATTTTCTCTTCAGCGGCTTTTACACTCCGATCGCTGAATTATCTATCACACTTCATGAGACTTTAGAGAGGTCTCCAGAAGGAGTTAGGAGATACTCTTCAAGGTACCTCTACTGAAGGAGTCCCATCTACAGTATCTACTCATTTGGCTACCTTAACATCCATTGTTAACTCCTCCATGAGGCTGATCTCATATGCAGCTGATGGTGCAAGTAGGGCGACGGGTTCAGGAGTTTCCTTAAGGAGACACTCCTGGATGCTTCTGTGCAATTTTGCTTAACCTTTCAAGTCTACATTCACCAATGCTCCCGTTGACGGATTCTCTCTTTTTGGACGCAAAGTGAAAGATACCCTCACCAGGTGTGAACAAGAAGGAAAGACTCTCTCTGCCGTGGGAGTCCGTTTTACCGTTCTTCTAGACCTTACCCTAAAGGTCAGAAGAGTGGTAAAATGTGGTTCAAGAAATCACAGAGATCTTTCCAGGATACACAGGGTGATTCCTCCTTCAGAGGCAGTGGAGGAGGAACAAATGGTAGATGTCGCCCTACAGGCAGGGGAGGTCCACAAAATCAGGGAAGTTGCGGTTCCTTTCATGACCGTCCCTATCAGCATTCCTGATGTGGAACCCGACTATGCATCTCTGAAGCTGGTCGGGGGTCACCTGTCCTTTTACCCAGAAGCCTGGCTAAATATCACCCGAGACAAGTTGGTAACAAGACATTATCACTCTATACCCTTTTCCCTTCCACCACGCCCTCCCAAAAGGATCCCAGATGTACCACACAATCTCAAGGATCAAGCAGCTATACAGACAGAAAAGCTGCTATTAAAAAGACTCATCCAAAAGGTCCCAGCAGGCCAGACAGGATTTGGAACATACTCCAGATTCTTTTTAGTTCCAAAAAGAACTGGAGACCCATTTTAGACCTCAACAGGTTAAACAAGTATGTAAAGAAGTCCAAGTTCCAAATGGTCACTCTACAATCCATCCTTCCTCTGTTAGGGAAAGAAAATTGGATGTGTTCAATAGATCTCCAAGATGCCTACTTACCACATCAAGATGGACAAAGCATCAAGGAGTTTTCTACGCTTCCGGCTGAGAGCCAATCATTACCAGTTTCAGGCGCTGCTTTCTCATTGCAATGCACATCCCGGGGACATCCAGCATGATAGCAGACAAGCTAAGCAGGGCAATTTTGTTACCTCACGAATGGTCCTTGAACCAGAAAGTGGCCCAACAGATCTTCCACAAATGGGGACAACCCTGCTGAGATCTCTTTGCCAGCCCCATCAACCCCAAATGCAGCACCTTTTTCTCCCTCATTCCCCTTCCGGGAGAGTCTCCGAGAGATGCACTCGTCCACGATTGGCCCCCAGGACTTCTTTATGCTTTTCCTCCTTTTCCACTCATTCCCAAGGTTATACAGAACGCAGTGTTGTTGGGAAGCAAGATGATCATCATCACTCCTTACTGGCCTCGTCAGATTTGGTTCCCTTTCCTCGGGCTTCACCTGTTAGACTATCCATGGACTCTGGACCCAGTACCAGACCTCTTGACACGTGTCAGGTTCTCTTCATCTCTGTCTCCACACTTTCAAACTGACAGCATGGTTGGCCCAGTTCCATCACTAGTCAGGCTTCACGATCTGTCTCCAGCTGTAACCCATATCATTACCTCTTTTCATAGGCCCTCGACTAGAAAATTGTACAACAGTAAATGGAAGAGATTTTCTACATGGGCAGATAACAGAAAGGTTAATTCGTTTACAGCTCCCATTCCTATTGTCTTAAGAGTTCCTATCAGAACTTTTTCACCAGGGATCAGCAGCTGCTACATTCACTGTTCAGCTAACAGCAATATCTAATTTTCATGTGGGAATTAACGATTCTAACCTTATGTCCCACAAACTTTGCAAGACCTTTCTCAAAGGTTCTATGATGTTAAGACCTCCCGTTCAAGATCCCATTCCTCCCTGGGATCTAAATCAAGTCCTTTCTAAACTTACTTTGCCACCTTTTGAACCAGCCCATAGCTTTCAGTTAAGATTTCTATTGTGGAAGACTTTCTTTCTGGTGGCGGTAACTTCAGCCAGACGAGTTTACCAACTGCAAGCCTGATCAGTTAAACCTCCATACTTAATTTTTCACAAAGATAGGGTCTCTCTTCGGACGAATCCTTTCTTTATCCCCAAGGTCTGCTCCCATTTTCACTTGAATGAAACTATCGAATTGCCAGTATTCTTCCCCAATCACACCAATAAAGCAGAGTATAGATTTCACCAATTGCATGTGCATAGGCAATTGCGTTTCTACATCCACAGAACTAAAGGATTTAGAAAATCAGACCAGCTATTCGTTTCCTTTGCTGAAACAAGAATGGGTTTGCCAGTTTCTAAGGTCACATTATCAAACTGGATCTCTAACTGCATTTCTTTCATTTATACTTCTGAGGGAAGAGAGTTACCCCTTAAAGTCAAAGCGCATTCTACCAGATCATTTTCTACTTCTGCTACCTTCCAAGCCAGGACTCCTATTGATAATATGTGTGCAGCAGCAACATGGGCTACCCTTCATACCTTCATTACCCATTATAAATTGGACCTAACTTCCAGGGGTAGGGCCTCATTTGGTTCCACTGTACTCAGGAGTATTTTCCAGTGAGCCACCCATACAAGATGCTAGGGATGCTGTCCCACACGTAATAATGGAGGCGAGATAGGACTACATAACATAAAGAAGTTATGTACTCACCATAAAGTTCCATGTATGTAGTCCATCTCGCCGAACATTATTACGAACCCACCCACCAGCCCCCTTCCTGGAGGATCTGGAAACAGTTTTCTATGGTGGTTTATTTCATAAATGACACTTTTATTAGGGTTTTATTCCGAACCTTTGTTGTACTTTCTACTTTTTCTCCTTGTATAGACTAGCAGCAAACAAGATCTGGGGAGTGTGCTCATACTCCATGTGATACCTCCTAGCCATGAGCCAATCAGAAATTTTCAGGCTTTCTAAAAGCAGCCGAGTCGGAGACGAGGATTGGCTCTGAACCCACACGTAATAATGTTTGGTGAGATGGACTACATACATGGAACGTTATGATGAGTACATAACTTCTTTTTATAAGTGTTTGTCCATAATAGCCAAAAAAATGGCAAAGATGATGATAAAAGTGATAGTTCCATGTTGTTTTATGGAGGTGAGGCAAACATTTGACAGCATTAATAGAACAATGATCTAGAGGGAAGCAGAGGGTAAAAAAACACTGCTGCCATTGGTGGGTCTTGATGCAGAGAAGGCATTTGACAAAGTAGGCTGATATTTTATGTGTAGTGAAATAGATACAATAAGAAGGTTAATTAGGAGGATACATGTGTGATTGCTGGGAAAAGGTAAAGTGAGAGGGTTCCTCACTAAGTTGTGTCTGAACAGAGGAACCAGGCAGAGGTGTCCTAATTCCACTTTGTGTTATATTTAGAGCCAGTGGCAAAAATAAGGGACTCAGAAATTCAAGGAACTAATTGGTATGATAATCAATAAAATTTGGCATTATTTGCAGGCCATATCGTTTTGTACCTGATGAAATCAGAAAAGGACACCTTGGTGTTGTGGAACATTTTGAGATAGTTTCAAGTCTTTTCGGGTTATAGAATTAATAAGAATAAAATAAAAGCTATAGCTGTGAACTATGTGCCCACACATGAATTAGTTCAGCAATACCCATATTCATGGAGAAAAGATAAAATGAAATACGTAGGGTTATGGATTAAAAAGGGTTCTCTTATGGCAGCTAAGTTTATTTGACAAAAGGCTAAACAAAATATATAAAAAAATGAGAAACTGGAAGCTATTTATGGATATAAATAGCAAGATATAAGCAGTGAAAAATGTTTTTAGTGCCTTTACTTTTATATACAGGTCAGACATATATATCACCCAGGAGAGATGTTGTGGGCATCAATTAATTAAGATTTGAAGGATTTATCTGGGAGGAGAAGAGGGCAAGACTTAAGTGGGATAAGTTAATCCTTTCAATAGAACAAGGTGGTTTAGGATTTCCTGATTTTAAAGGGAGATTTTAGAGCTACACAGTTAAGGCTGATGTACATAACACAAGCAGGAAGCTACAATTCAAAATGGAAAGGGATGGTAATGAAGCCAGGAGAAATTCATGAAATAAGGATAGTGTGGGATTTGGAGATAGATCCTTAAGGAGAATAACAATCATACGGAATATTATATTAATAAAGTAAGTGTTCTTTCTCAGTTTGTGTGTTGGGTTAGTTTTTGGAAGATTTTGCTGATAGGGGATGACTGTAAATAGAGGTACAGTGGTAGGCAAGAGGGGGCTGGAATTTACTGGAGAAAATTGGCAAAGGAAGCAAGGTATTGGGAGAAAATGTGAAAGGTAATGGAATGGTAAGAGGCCAAGAAGACATTTGGACTGCATGCTAGACACTGCCCTTCATATCAGGGATTGATATCTGAATATAGGGAAAGAGAAAGAGATAGGGGAATCCTAAGCAAAAGGTCTGTGCTGGTAGAATTTTTATTTGAATTTAGAACATAAACTGTTGTGAAAAAAGAGATGATTAGTAGGACATATAAATATTGCACACTAACTGTAGGTGTCAATCTGATGATGATGATCTGATGATGATGTTAAAAATTGAGAAGAGAAATTGGATAAGCAGCTCACAAGCAAATTATAGGAGGACATGTATATGCCTCCCAGGTTTCCAAGAAACTCCAGAAGATTTTGGGTTTTTCCTTGTAAGTGTTTGCAATAGGTATTTTTATATCCCAAGCAGACCCCAAATAATTTTTCCTCGGGTAGATGGTAAATGTTGAAGCTTTGATGCGCAAGAAAGAGATAACTGGGAACATATATTTTGAAGTGTAATGAATCAGCAGACTTTAAAAATTAAAAAATTTAAAAATTTGCTGTAGAATACTCTGTCAGAAATTTACTGGGTATTCAAATGGCTGAAACTAAGGAGATAGTTATAGGAGATAGGAGCTTGGATACAGGATCTGAATTGCCTAGACATATTAAGGCCTTGTTAAGTTTAATTGTGGTAGCTGCAAAAAAAAAACAAAAAGTTAACTAGACAGTGGAAATCAAAATCTAAACCAAATTTATTTGAAGTATTGAATACTGTAATGGCGATAAGGAAAATTGGAAGTGGAATCTATAGAAAAAGGTAGGATTAAATTACATAGAAGAAAATGGAAATTGTGGGAACAGTCCATGCAGAATGATGTTTTGGAGGAAGAGGGAGGTTTACGGGAACGCAGGAATTGATCCATTTATGTATTGCTGTACTGATGATGTGCGAGGTGTATAATGTTTTTAATTGGGAACACAGTAATATGGCTTGTCTTTTAATATAAGTGTGTTTTTGCCTTTGTTTTAAGTGATAATTCAATAAAGGGTTTAAACATAGCAAATGATATAAGTATATTAATAGCAATTAAACCTAAGAAGAAGAGGAGGTTATAAACCAAGTACTGGTGGTGGTAATAGTTTGCCAATTGTGATTTAAGAGCGTACTCGTTTAGGGGCTCAAACCATTAATTTTGGTTTGGGACTCTAAATGAGTTAGGATGTCTTTGAGAACTGAAAGACCGCAGGCGGCGGTATTCAAAATGAGAAAGCCACATGCAGAATGGCAATTGGCTAAAAATAAGTAATCATCACATATGAAATGAGTTCTCGCTTTCTAGAGGTTAATAGCGTCATTGGTACAGGAGTGACCTTAGGCCACAATGTTCATTATGTGGTGGTAGTTTGGAACCGGGGCCAAGTCAGAAACTGGTGTTTAACAGGGGCTGCATGTGTGATTTTATTTATTTATTTATTTTATCTGAAGACTGAGCTCTGTATTGCTGTGTGTCTGTGGCTTTTTTTTCTTATTTTGGAAGGATGAGTACCCTTTCAGAAGTGCAGAAGGTGTTATTTTGTATGTTTGATTGCTTTATGTTCCTTGCCAGCGGTAGTCATGCATGTATCTAGTGGGCTGTCTTCCTTCCTTCCTTTCATTGAAGTCAGCATGCCAGTGTCATCAAATAATTGATGTTTCATCAAACTGAGTAGTAGATTAACTTTTTTTCCCCTCTTTTGTGTTTAGGTTTCCAAAGGACTCCTCCAGTTTCTGTCCATTCAGCACGCCAGTAGTCAAACAGATCTGGTTGGACTGGGCTAACTGCATATACTGCTTAATCTTTAAGAGCACTTCCCCAAGAAGTATCCATCACCATAAGAATGTGGCTGCTGTTTGAATGGTATTTCATGAGCTAGTATTTTCCAACAGAAAATGGAAGCACCACGCCATATTTCTTTCTTATTTTTCTTTGTCATATATATGTGTGCAGAAAAGCATACTCAAGTGGTTACTTTTCTTAAGTATGTTGTTCTCAGAACCGCAGCAGCTTGGGAGTAAAACTTAAATTTCCAGGGTTTTGAAAGTATAGTATTGTCTGAAAATAAGAAGGAAAATTGTCACCAAGGCTAAAGTTGCTATTTGGTTGGATGTGGATACTGTTTGCGATGCTGTTTTGAGGATAAGGTCAATGCTGAAGAGTGGTTTCAGTCTGCAGTGATTTTTCAAGATCTACTTCCCAAAGTCTTGACACCTACTGTTCTTATAACATTACAAGCAGCTATGATGCAGTCCTAAAGCAGAGGGGAAGAGGAAACCTTTGATGCAAGTGTCAACACTAATTTTATTATTATTTTTTTTTTTTTACTTTGTTTTGGATTAACTTTGTATTCCATTTCAGAAAGGGAAATGGACTTTGTAGTGGAGCTCTTCCGGAATGCTTGACAGGGCTCACTGCTGTCTCGGTGCTTCATAGTTGCAGTCAGCGACAGTTTTTGCCATCCCCAACAGCTTCGGCCATCCCCAAGGACTTTTGTTGCTGTGCCAAGCTTTCGATCAGGTTAACAAAACACATTCAGGAAGCAATAAGCAGTTTGGGAATTTTAATTACTGTTTCTTTGTTGCTTTAACTGCTTTGTTGAACATTCTGATGATATTTAGATAACAGTGGATGGCTGCAGGCCAAGAATAACAGAGATACAGCAGTGACGCAACTGCAGCGTTTCAGGTTAAAAGGCACTGCTTGTATGTGTAAACAAGCTGACAGGGAAGGGCAACACTCTGTAAAAGCTATTTCTTAAACTTATGTACCTGTGATACAGGGTTCCTACACTTGTAGAGCGCTGTATATTCAGTGATATGAAATTTATAAAAATGAGTGGAAGGAGTGTGTGCAAAGAACTGACATGAAAATTTTCATCATTTTATAAAATAACAGATCATTTATGAAGTGTACTTTTTATCCACTGATTATTTTAAAGGTACTGATTGTTGTGCAGACAACCTTTCTTGAGATTCGTTAGGTGGGGAGGGTAGGATAGAAAACTTGAAAGTGTATACAGGGATTTACATAATCTTTCCTTGGCTAGGAGTATGTTTTAAAATGCATATATTCTGGTTTGTACAATAAATATGTTGTAGAGCTTTATATGTAGCTGCAAAGCATTAGAAAAACTATATTTTTACAAAGCAGGTGAGGAAAAACAAGAGGTAGTAGCTAGTGTTGTGTACATGTTCCATATGTATATATGCAGATTCACTAAGAGAAAGCCTGGCTTGCAATTGGTGGAATCCAGAGACTTTTTTTATGCATTTGGTAAGGTACGTATGTGTTTCATAAACCACTGTGGTAGTATGCCTTCACAGTATTTGCAAAGAGGAGGGGGAAAGCACAATTGAACACAACTGTAGTGGTAAATATAAAGGTTTTTGTACTGTCTGACACGTCAGTTAAAATGTTATGTGCCTATCTCCTCCCACTGTACTTTGATAATTGCCATAACTTAGATGAATGAACACGAGTGGGCAATTTGCAGTGTGGCTTGGGTCATGGTTTTGAATGACCTTTAGATTAGCAAAATATGTGGTAAGCTAGGGATGTATTAAAGGAAGCTTATCTCTGGTCCTTTTACTGATGTTTTTTTTTTAATATTGGATCCCATCAGTTAAGTTCCAGAGCTTCTTTAAATACGGCATTGTTTCAGAGGTGGGTCATATGGTCCACTAGATGCAGGACTGTTGAATGCTCAGTTGGTGCAGAATGAGTCAGAAATGGGACTTTTATTGCAAGAAACATGGAAAGGCTAAGGATGCTGTACTTAGCTGTGTCACGATGGGGTCGGTGATGGCTTGTGTGTGGTACCATTTGTGATTACATATAACTTATTTAAACTTTCTGGGAGGCCTAAATAAGTGCCCCTGTGATCATAACCATAACATGTATTCATTTCGTTCTTGGTTCATTGAGTAAATAGCTAGAGCTCTGTAATACAGGGAGAGTAGAGCCTGAGTGCTGTTAAACGTGCTTCTTTGTGACTGTTTAAGATGTGATTTTTGGCACTGTCAGTCCAGCCGAAGATAGGCTCATTGAAGTTTGCCAGTGGCTTCTGTAGTATTGCAGAATGTACCCTGTCAACCTGGATGTTGACACTGTAGTTGAGCTACGTCCTCCATACTTCTCAACTGTCCAGATTTTTGCCTCGTATTTTTGGCCTGTTTGTAATAAATTTGTGGCGTAATGGCAAATCACTGAGGACTAAAGTCAGAAAGTAATGGGAGACATTTAAGTTTCAGAGTTTATATCTTCAGAAAATTCATGCTAATGCAAAACCTGTTGGCCTATTTTCTAAATTTGTAAGATCGATATTTAAAAAGTGCCCCTGTTTGGGGGCCTTTGTTCCCATTATTTTTGGCTTTGTCCAGATTTCTTGCTCTTAGATGTTGATAGGTATGACGTTTTCCTGTTCTTGTGATCCAAAGTCTGATATTCTGAATAGTTCTACCTGCCCCATGTGGTTTCTGTGACATGTAGTCAGAACAGGTCTTAACAAAATTCATGGAAAATTTTAAGGGGAAACCTGAAACTTTGACCTAAAACACAGAGTCTTCTTTTAAGAATTATTTTCCTTCTGTGTTTGTCATGTATGGTATCCTTTGTCTAACTATTGAATGCATTTGTTTTGTTACAGTTTACAATTTCAGAAGTGGGCCTTGCAGTTTAACTACCTCCCCTAAAAGTATATTTGTAGTAACCTATAAGTTTAGATTTAAAAGAGAAACATTTTTAAATGCAGTTAGATTAAAAAGAATATATTTTTCTTAATTGAGAGTATAAGCACATGAAGCATGGCCGTGTGATCAGATTCCACCAAAGATTGTACAGTACTTTCTCTGCAGAGCATCTGTAAGTTTGTCTACATGTGCGTTTGTGTATGTATGTGTGTATACATATGTATAGTGATGTCTGTGTGTGTGTGTATGTATGTGTGTGTGTGTGTGTGTATATATATATATATATATATATATATATATATATATATATATATATATATATATATCCACACATGTATATGTGTGTGCGCATATATGCACTTAGTCTGTAGCATTTTAGAGTCAATGGTGTACATAACTAAACCTGAACACTAAGATGGTGAACTTTGATAATATTCGTAAACAGCTAAGATTATTATGGAATCTAAGGAATCTGGATGGTAGAATTAGTGCATATTGTTTTAAATGTCATTTTGAAGGATAAACTTGACTGTTTACAGATCACCACATATTGATGTATGGGGCGGTCTTTATAATGTGTGGTGGTTCATTTGCAAATTTCCAGCCCTTTGGTGCCTTTTCATTTATCAAAGTAAAGTTCACATTCTTCCTTCATTGGTGTGTGCCTGTCTTACTTTGACTTCCAGTGTCTGATATAGGAATTAATGGTTGCAAACTGTAAACTGGCTTGGCAAGGTTGTGGTCCCTTATAATCACTGTTGATCTTTTGTTTAGAGTTTCATTCTATTCACTCAAAGAATTAAGACTAGCAGGACTTAACCTGGCACCAAAAACTTTCCCAGGCTATCCTAGATCTTCCCTCTTCCCCGTAATGCTGTGCATCAAAGGATTATTCTCCAGATCTCTCTAGCTGAGCATTAAAGTCAAGTGGTACTAGAAAATGGCCTCTGGCTTATCAGTGAACCCCTCCCCCAATCGTCTTTAAGGTGAGTTTGTTCCATTTTTTGCCTTAGTAAAGTGTGTTGAAGTTCATCTAGACATTTCTTCCCTGTCTGGTTTAGGTGCTGTTTTGTACAAGCCTTCTGGTTTACTGTTTTGGTATTTACAGCTGTTTGAAGGAATTGCTTAGAATGGAAAAGCAGAATTACCTGTCCTTCATGAAATATGATTTTGGAGCTTCCCTAGGACAAGCATACCAAGTGCGAGAAGTGTTTGGTCGAGGAGCATTTTCCTCAGAATTGTTTTTTCTGTATTTCTATGAACCAGAGATATTGTGGACAATAATGGAGTTGAATGAATTTATCTGTGAGGGAAAGAAGGCAAGAGTTATATGGGATAAGTTGTTCGGGCCAATAAATAGAACAAGGTGGTTTAGGATTACCCGATTTGAAGGGATATTTTAGAGCTACACGGGTAAGGTTTATATACATAACACAAACAGAAGTTTATAATTCAAAATTGAAAGGGATGATGATGAAGTGGGGGAAGTTCAAGAAACAGAGTGAGATTTTGGATGTAGATCTATAAGGAAAATAATAATCATACAGAATATTGTATTCATAAAGTAGCAGAAGGTTTTCCAAGAACTAAGGTAACGTGAGAATGGAGAAAGGAGTTTGTGTCAATAGGGATGACTTACAAGTAGGGGTACAGAAAATGGGCAAGATGGGACTGGAATTTACTGGAGAATTTTGGCAAAGGAACAAAGGTATCAAGAGCTAATAACTACTGATAGAAAACTAAGAGTGAGATGACAGATTCATCACCCAGAGACTCCCTATGCTGTGGAACAAAATCCCGGTACATGTGAGGCAGAGCACCTCTCTGGCCTTGTTCAAGAGGAATCTTGACCAATGGATGGGAGATTGCAGATATACCCCAGGGATTACTTCAGTGTCACTGCTTGACAGAGGCACAGCAAAATGATAGGCATAGTTTTTATTCAAACTAAAGGGGTGGCGAAAGCCACATAACTATGGGCTAGGCTTCTAAATGCCCTTGGGCAGATAGCCTAGTATGAACCTATGAACCTATGAGGTCAAGAAGATGTTTTGACTGCAGGCTCGAGATTGCCTTACTACCAGGGCTTGATATCAGAGTATAGACAAAGAGAAAAGTATGTTGGAATCTTAAGTGAAAGCCCTGGTCTGGTAGAGTTGTTAGTTAAATTGGGAATAGTAACTGTTAAAAAAAAAAAAAAAAAAAAAAAAAAAGAAGAAGAAAAGCGATACTTAGGGCGTATTATGTATTGCACGATAACTGTAAGAATCAGTCAGAGGATGGTAGAAAAGATTGGCAGGAGACTGGAAAAGCAATTTACAAGAGAACAGTGGGAGGACAAATGTATGGCTCCCAAGTATACAAAGTCCAGAAGATTTAGGATCTTTCCTTGGAAGTGTTTGCGTAGATATTTTTCTACCCTGAGCAGACTTATTCCACATGTAAATAAATAATGGAGGTGTGGTAAGAAGAAAGAGGTAACTGGGAACATATGTTTTGGGGATGCAATGAGTTGGGAGATTTTAAAAATTCTCTGTAGAGTACTCTCTAAGAAATGTTAGGTGAGCAAATGGATGTAACTAAGGAAATTATTCTTTTGAGCAGGGACACAGGATCTGAATTGCCTAAACATAGTAAGGCCTTATTAAGGGCGATATTTTACTTGAGGGCCTCACCAGATGCGCAGTAGCAAGCCCCGCCCAAAACTCACCCCCGTGGTATGTCATTCATGAATATGCATTCCCTCCGAAGCGCACTGACATGCAATATAACAATAAATAGAACAGTAAAACGTTGTCTTCAGAGTCAGTTTAATTTATTAACAGTCACCACCTTGTTTGCCATGCAAGTGTCAACATGTTTTATAGCTTCTGGGCTTACATTTCTCTTCATTTGTACAGTTTCACTTGTATACCCTTTTCCTCATCTATAATTTATAAAACGGGCAACTCAAAATTATTAACTGCATGACCTGTATCTGTTTTTTTTTTCCACAGTTAAATCAACTTTTCTCAACAGTCTACCCGATATGTGATCACTTATGATGCCACAGACTATAATGTTTAACAAACAGCTAAGCTTATTATGGAATCTAAGGAATCTGGATGGTAGAATTAGTGCATATTGTTTTAAATGTCATTTTGAAGGATAAACTTGACTGTTTACAGATAACCGCATATTGATGTATGGGGCGGTCTTTATAATGTGTGGTGGTTCATTTGCAAATTTCCAGCCCTTTGGTGCCTTTTCACTTATCAAAGTAAAGTTCACATTCTTCCTTCATTGGTGTGTGCCTGTCTTACTTTGACTTCCAGTGTCTGATATAGGAATTAATGGTTGCAAATTGTAAACTGGCTTGGCAAGGTTGTGGTCCCTTATAATCACTTTTGATCTTTTGTTTAGAGTTTCATTCTATTCACTCAAAGAATTAAGACTAGCAGGACTTAACCTGGCACCAAAAACTTTCCCAGGCTATCCTAGATCTTCCCTCTTCCCCGTAATGCTGTGCATCAAAGGATTATTCTCCAGATCTCTCTAGCTGAGCATTAAAGTCAAGTGGTACTAGAAAATGGCCTCTGGCTTATCAGTGAACCCCTCCCCCAATCGTCTTTAAGGTGAGTTTGTTCCATTTTTTGCCTTAGTAAAGTGTGTTGAAGTTCATCTAGACATTTCTTCCCTGTCTGGTTTAGGTGCTGTTTTGTACAAGCCTTCTGGTTTACTGTTTTGGTATTTACAGCTGTTTGAAGGAATTGCTTAGAATGGAAAAGCAGAATTACCTGTCCTTCATGAAATATGATTTTGGAGCTTCCCTAGGACAAGCATACCAAGTGCGAGAAGTGTTTGGTTGAGGAGCATTTTCCTCAGAATTGTTTTTTTCTGTATTTCTATGAACCAGAGATATTGTGGACAGTAATGGAGTTGAATGAATTTATCTGTGAGGGAAAGAAGGCAAGAGTTATATGGGGTAAGTTGTTCGGGCCAATAAATAGAACAAGGTGGTTTAGGATTACCCGATTTGAAGGGATATTTTAGAGCTACACTGGTAAGGTTTATATACATAACACAAACAGAAGTTTTTAATTCAAAATTGAAAGGGATGATGAAGTGGGGGAAGTTCAAGAAACAGAGTGAGATTTTGGATGTAGATCTATAAGGAAAATAATAATCATACAGAATATTGTATTCATAAAGTAGCAGAAGGTTTTCCAAGAACTAAGGTAACGTGAGAATGGAGAAAGGAGTTTGTGTCGATAGGGATGACTTACAAGTAGGGGTACAGAAAATGGGCAAGATGGGACTGGAATTTACTGGAGAATTTTGGCAAAGGAACAAAGGTATCAAGAGCTAATAACTACTGATAGAAAACTAAGAGTGAGATGAGGTCAAGAAGATGTTTTGACTGCAGGCTCGAGATTGCCTTCCTACCAGGGCTTGATATCAGAGTATAGACAAAGAGAAAAGTATGTTGGAATCTTAAGTGAAAGACCTGGTCTGGTAGAGTTGTTAGTTAAATTGGGAATAGTAACTGTTAAAAAAAAAAAAAGCAATATTTAGGGCGTATTATGTATTGCACGATAACTGTGAGAATCAGTCAGAGGATGGTAGAAAAGATTGGCAGGAGACTGGAAAAGCAATTTACAAGAGAACAGTGGGAGGACAAATGTATGGCTCCCAAATATACAAAGTCCAGAAGATTTAGGATCTTTCCTTGGAAGTGTTTGCATAGATATTTTTCTACCCTGAGCAGACTTATTCCACATGTAAATAAATAATGGAGGTGTGGTAAGAAGAAAGAGGTAACTGGGAACATATGTTTTGGGGATGCAATGAGTTGGGAGATTTTAAAAATTCTCTGTAGAGTACTCTCTAAGAAATGTTAGGTGAGCAAATGGATGTAACTAAGGAAATTATTCTTTTGAGCAGGGACACAGGATCTGAATTGCCTAAACATAGTAAGGCCTTATTAAGGGCGATATTTTACTTGAGGGCCTCACCAGATGCGCAGTAGCAAGCCCCGCCCAAAACTCACCCCCGTGATATGTCATTCATGAATATGCATTCCCTCCGAAGCGCACTGACATGCAATATAACAATAAATAGAACAGTAAAACGTTGTCTTCAGAGTCAGTTTAATTTATTAACAGTCACCACCTTGTTTGCCATGCAAGTGTCAACATGTTTTATAGCTTCTGGGCTTACATTTCTCTTCATTTCTACAGTTTCACTTGTATACCCTTTTCCTCATCTATAATTTATAAAATGGGCAACTCAAAATTATTAACTGCATGACATGTATCTGTTTTTTTTTCCACAGTTAAATCAACTTTTCTCAACAGTCTACCCGATATGTGATCACTTATGATGCCACAGACTATAATGTTTAACAAACAAAAAACATTGTCGGCAAGGGAAAGCTGTATCCATGTACAAGACTTTTAAGTTAAGAAAGCATTGTGGCAGATGCGTTTTATCTTCTGACAAATCACTAGGCCTGAATTATGTTATAAACATCAAATGTTTTTTTTTTTAAAAAATAGAAGAATTTAATAACTATTTTGTTGGTACATTTAAAAAACAGATTTAAGCTTATGTTTAATGACTATTAAGTTAATTGATCATGTGATGTGTTGGATTTGGTACTTTAATATTGTAAGAACTGTGTGTCTGTTTCTATTGAAGTTGTTGTGAGGTACGTTAAAAGAATGAAAGAGTCCATTTTTACCTGGATGCGTCTTTCCTGTAGAAAGTTGCATGGCAAACAAGGTGGTGACTGTTAATAAATTAAACTGATTCTTCTGTCTACAGTAAGGTTTTATAGTGCATTAATCTTTTGTGTTTTGGAAGTAGTATGGACATTTAATTTATGTTAATATTCTCGCATCGTGTCTGCACACGCGATTACTTGAAGGCTAATTACATATGCAAGCCGGGCTGTCACGCAATTCGCAACACTCCCACTTCTGCGTGAAACAAACTGGTGAGGCCCGCAAGTAAAATACTGCCTTAAGTTTATTTCTGTTCACTACCAAAAAAGGAATTACTACAAAATGGAAATCCAAAGTATATCAACTGTATTTGAAGTAAATATTGTAAAAAAGATAAAAGAACTGGAAGAGGGGTCTTTAGAAAAGGAAAGGAGCAAATTACATTGAAATTGAAATTGCTGCACAGTACATACATAATGTTTCAGGAGTAAGAGTGAGGTTTAAGGGAAAGCAGGAATTCAGCAATTCATGTAATGTTGGACTGACTAGTTAGAGAGAGGAAAAAAATGTGTGAAATGTAACGTATGTAAATGGAAAAAATTAGTGTAATTATGTTTTTTCTTTTAATGTATGTTTGCCTATGTCTTGAGTGATAATTTAAGAAAGGTGTTAAAAAAAATCTGCAACACTTGATGCAGCCTTCAGGCTCTCTGCATTAACGGGGTGAGAGAAAATCATTTGCAGTTGGAAAATTCCTAGGATACCCTCTTGTACTGAGTTCTTTCTGGTTTCTCCTTTTACCTGCAAAGGCCATTTTTCCAAACAACTTAAAAGAAACTCATATTGTTAGATTCTTTGCTTGCTGCTGACAAACTGAAGTTTGCTGTTGTCCATTTGTGCTAAACCAGTTGCAACTTTTGATATATAGTCATGGTGTAATGTGCTTCTGAGTCTAAACATGTTGAAGGAGTACTTCAAATGAAGATAAGCGTCTCAAACTTTACCCATGGTAAGAATGTTTCCTCTATCTTGTCCAAGCCTGAACTTCATAGTCTTGTTTCTTTATCTGTCTCGGTCAGGTCCTGTAGATCCACACCTGATTCCTTGACCCTTCTTCAGTGAGGTTGCTTCAACCACCATTTCCATCATGGCTGTCAGGTGACATATTCAGTGACATCAGCGTGGATTTTGATAGCTTTGATGTCGACCTTCCAGTCAGCATATATGTGTACATCAGAGGAAAGGATAACCACTGGCACAGCCAGATCTCAGCCTAGTGAGCAAGCTAAAACCTCCAGCACCCTCTCTGTCCAACCATTGCTTTGTGTCCCTGCCCGTTTATACAACCACACAGACACTCCTGGGAAGGCTGGCACGTTCTCCAGCTGTGGTCCGACTATACAGTAGTACCAGCTGCCACCACCCACTAATATTTCTCAGCGGCATGCAAGTACTCTAAAGAGCTTAAATTATCTCTACAAAGCCAGCCACAGTTGAAAGGATTTTAAAAATATGTAATAACAAATAGTCAAAACACAAGGCAGTTCAGAGAAATACTTAAAATAATTCAGTAGTAGAGTTCTGACATCACAAACAACACTTAGTCTAATCTTTCTAGTTTCTAGCTATTTCTAAGAGAAAACACAAGTCTAAGATAAACTTACATATAGAGCAAGACAGTGCTGATGAGTTGGATGGTCAAGACAAAAATTCTTAATGCTCTCTGATTCTCTCTGTTTCACATTCCTGGTTCACATTACATCATTCTTCACACTTCCCTGGGTTCCCAAGGTAACAGAAAATATAATGTTAAGTTGTCTATCTCGCCTTCATTCTTGCTGGATGGGTTCGGAGCCGACCTCGGCTCCGACTCGGCCACTCTAAAAGCTCGAGAGTTGGTTCCACCGGCTTGAGGCTCCCCTTATATCCCACAATGCTAGGCGAGAGTTACCTCAGATCTCGTTTGCCACTACAGCGATCGAGGTGTTGGTTTTCTACCGGTTCTTGGTAAGTGACTTTCTTGTAAAGTTAGTGTATTTAAACCCCTTTATTTTTAATTTCTATACTTATTTCCCTTAGTTTAGAGGAATTCTTGCCACTTTTTCTTAAAATTCCTGTTTTTTCCCCACAAGAACTTTAAGTTCTTCCCTCGGGCCTTCGGGCCTTCTTCCTTCCCTAGTAGGGTGTGTGTGTGTGTTATTTTTCTTAATTTAAAACCTAGTTAGTTGTTTTATTTTAAGCTAAAACTAGACAGGGTGTAATCAGTGTGTTTTTGACTGTGTGTGTGATTACACTTTGGGAATGTCTAAAGAATCAAAGGTCTCAGGCTTCAAGAAGTGTGATGCGTGCTGTCAGAAAATGTCTCTGACAGATGGTCACACTTCTTGTGTCTACTGCCTGGGACCTTTGCACCTGCAGGACTCCTGTGCTGTTTGCCATGGCTTCAGTCCCAGGGTCCTGCAGGAAAGAAAAAATAAGTTAATTTTAAGAGGTTTACTCAAGCCTGAGGATTCCCTTACTGTGTCTTCAGGGAAGCCCTCCAAGGCTTCTAGGTCTTCGGCTCCAGCATCTGAACCGAGGCCTAAGGCTTCTAAACCTCCGCCTACATCGGCTCCGGCTGGAGCCGATGAGTCTCAGTCCACAGTTTCTGTGGTTCCCTCGGCTCCGGCTGGAGCCGAGGTGTTAGAAGTTCCCGTGTCGGCTCCGACCAGACCTTCGGAGCCGACATCTAGGAAGAGGTCCAGGTCACCATCCCTTGGCTCCGTTCATTCGGCTCCAGGATCTCCCCTGCTGTCTGAACGGAGCCATAAATCTCACTCCTCTAGGTCATCGAGGCTGTCGGATCATGACCTTCAGAGGGTAGTGAGTCGACTTCTTAAGTCCGAGGCACTGGCCCAGATGCTTCAGAGCCCGACTCATCAGTCGATGCCTGCCCCTGTCCATCAATATATTCCTCCTCCGACTCCGTTGAGCTCGGATCCGGTCGTCGGAACCGATACTGTGGTAGCGTCGGAGCCGATACAATTTTCTTCGGCACCAACGCCCGCACCGATTTCTTCCTTTGAAGAATCTCGGCGCCGGACTTCCATCGCCGGCTCGAGGGGTGAGTGGCATCGGACCCTTGTCCGACCCGCCTTCCTCTCGGAGCTTCAGCACTGGTGAGTTCGGCTCCGACATCGGCCTCGAGCCATCACTGTCGGTGCCGAGGGGTTCTCAGCTTCTCGGAGCGGGACCTCTGGCTTTGCCTGACAGGGGTGCGTCGAGGTCATGCGGAGTGTGTTAGAGCCTGGCTCTACTCCACAGTCGGCTCCGCCCCTCCCCCACGGTGCCTCAGGTCAAGTCGACTCACTCCCTCATCCCGGACCGCAGAGAGCCAGCTCCTCAGGAACCCCTGTGGGATTTCATCCTCTTCCGAGGCCTCTCCTGATTTGGCAGAAGAGCCCCTCGGAAGAGGAAGTGTAAGAGGAAACACATTGACTCACCTGAGTCCATCACATCTGACACAGATTTAGATGATTCCGAGGGTTTCCCCCGTTCCCCTTCTGAAGATGTCTCCTTTGCAGACATTCTAGAGATCCTGAAGCAGAGGGGAAATTGGCCAGCCCTTAACCCTTCGGAGGATGAATCTGTGTATCTTGAGGCGTTTGGCTCTCGCCCTTCCACCTCCTGGGTGTCCCCTTTGACCCCC
This sequence comes from Protopterus annectens, assembly GCF_019279795.1. Classification (NCBI taxonomy): domain Eukaryota; kingdom Metazoa; phylum Chordata; order Ceratodontiformes; family Protopteridae; genus Protopterus; species Protopterus annectens. Next base: position 564,858,299 of record NC_056749.1, read on the forward strand.
TCATGCAGGTGGTTGCTAAAAAGGCATGGACGGCTCCTGATTCAGTGGACCCCACTCCCAGGAGACCCTCAAAATTCATAACGGCACCAGCAGACAAACAGTTCTTGACAAAAGGAGTTTCTGTGGATGCTATGGTGGTAGCTGCTGCCACTAAGAAGGAACTAGCTGATCCTTCAGTACCTGTCCATCCACCTAACAAGGAATCTAGGTCCATGGACAGGTACGGGAAGCGGATGTTCTCATCAGCGACATTTACCATGCGTTCGCTGAACTACCTGTGCCATTTCACTCGTCTTCAAAGGGACTTGATCAAGGAAGCGAGTGACATGCTGAAGGACCCTACAGCTGCGGGTTTTCAAAATAAGATGAACACTCAGCTGGCTACCCTTAACTCCATAACCAACTCCTCCATGCGCCTCCTTTCTTATGCGGCTGATGGAGCGAGTAGGGCCGCAGGGACAGGTGTGGCCTTACGTAGGCATGCCTGGATGCGGCTATGCAATTTTGCGGACCCCGTCAAGACGTCTTTCACTAACTCCCCGTTTGATGGATCATCTCTCTTTGGTCCTCAAGTGAAAGAAACCTTGACTAGGTGCGAGACTGATGGCAAGACTCTTTCTGCCGTCGGAGTCCGTTTTTCTACTCCTTCTAGACCTTACCCCAAAGGCCAGAAAAGTGGGAAAATGTGGTTCCGTAAACAATCTCAAGGGACTTCGCCTGATGCACAAAGTCGTTTCCCTGCCAGAGGCAGAGGCGGGAATAACAATGGTAGACATCGCCCTCGAGGCAGGGGGGCTCCGCAGAACCAGGGCAACCGGGAAGCTTTCTCTGATAAGCCCTTTCAGCATCCCTGAGGTGTTGCCCGACTGCCCACCTTCGGAGGCAGTCGGGGGAAGATTGTCACTGTACCCAGAAGCCTGGCTATCCCTGACTCAAGACAAATGGGTACAGTCCGTCATTTCCGAAGACTATTCTATCCCCTTTCTTCGCATTCCAAACAAATCAAAAAAAATCCCTTCCAGATGTTCCACCCGCTCAAAGGGATCTAGCGGTTTTGGAAATCTCAAAACTGCTTGCAAAAAGAGCAATTCAGCCAGTTCCAGCAGACCAGCAAGGATCCGGAATCTACTCAAGGTTCTTTTTAGTTCCAAAGAAAACAGGGGACTGGAGACCAATTTTGGATCTCAGTATCTTGAACAGATCAGTCAAGAAAACAAGATTTCGGATGGTCACGCTGCAATCCATCCTTCCCATTGGGAAAAGGAAACTGGATGTGCTCTATAGACCTTCAGGATGCGTACTATCACATAAAAATGAACAGACGCTCCAGAAGATTCCTCCGCTTCAGGCTGGGAACCAGTCATTTTCAGTTCAGGGCCCTGCCCTTTGGTCTCACCACTGCCCCCCGGGTGTTTACCAAATGCATGGCAGTGGTAGCTTCTCACCTGAGACGACAAGGATTCCAGGTGTTTCCATATTTGGACAACTGGCTCCTCACAGCTCCCACCAAGCATCTCCTTCTGATGGCCAGGGATTACACCTTTCGCATTTGTCAAAGGTTAGGCATTTCAATAAATTGCGAAAAGTCTGTTTTGTCGCCTTGTCGTACTATTACTTTCATAGGCGCAAATCTAGACACAGTAGACATGTCTGCAAGACTAACACATCAAAGAATAGCAGACATTCACAAACTGGTCTCACTCCTTTTCAACAACAACAGAATCAAAGCCAGGTTGGTACTGAAAGTGTTGGGAATTATGGCGGCTGCCATACCTCTGCTTCCATTAGCCAGATTCCACATGCGGATCCTTCAATGGATGCTCTTTACACAATGGTCATACCAACAACTTCCAATGTCCCACACCATTATGATCACGCAGGCGTGCAGAAATCATCTCATGTGGTGGATGTCTTCCCCTCAGCTCTTGTTGGGAAGACCCTTTGTTCCACCCCCTCCGGTTGCTACTCTGACAACGGATGCCTCCCTGATCGGGTGGGGGGGGCATTATCAGGGCAGGACGGTCCAGGGCACATGGCAACCAAACGAATGCCACTTGCACATAAATGTTCTGGAGATGAGAGCAGTGCTTTTAGCGTTGCAAGCCCTTCAAGACTCTCTTCCCTTGGGAACGATTGCAATCCAGACAGACAATATGTCTGTAGTGTGGTACATCAACAAACAAGGCGGAACCAGGTCATACCCCTGTGTCGGAAGCACTCAGATTGTGGCAATGGGCGATTTCTTCTCAGCGGTTTCTGATAGCAACGCACATCCCCGGAAGTCCAATCAAATTGCGGACAAGTTGAGCAGAGCTATCCTCATGCCTCACGAGTGGTCTCTGAAAGACTCTGTTGTGAGAGAAATTTTCCTCAAGTGGGGTCAGCCTTGCTGCGATCTTTTGCTACTCCCCAAAACAGCAAGTGCAGAGAATATTTCACTCTATTCCCTTTACCAGGCCAACCCAGCAGAGACGCTCTAGTCCAAGTTTGGCCCCGGGACTTCTGTATGCATTTCCTCCTTCCCACTAATCTCTCAAGTGATACAGAAAGCTATCGCTCAGAAGGCCTCATTGATCCTCATTGCTCCTTACTGGCCTCGACAGGTGTGGTTCCCCTTTCTACATCAATTTCTATTGAGCGACCTTGGCATCTGGACCTAGTTCCAGATCTTTTGATCCATCAGTCGGGTCAGTTTCATCGCTCCTCCCTGTCTGAACCTCACTGCTTGGTTCCTCCAGTTCCAACCTTAGCCAGGCTTCCTCAATTATCTCACTCCGTTCGAGATATTTTGATAGCTTCCCATAAATCTTCCACTCGGAAGATTTATTTGAGTAAGTGGAAACGCTTCACATATTGGGCTCAAGGAAGGGACATAGATCCTTTCACTGCTTCCATCCAAATAGTCCTTGATTTTCTAGCTGAACTCTTCCATGCAGGTTCATCTCCTCTACTCTTAAAGTTCAATTGGCAGCTATTTCTAACTTTCATGTGGGTATTTCTGAATCTGCCTTAATGTCCCACAAGCTTTGCAAAGCCTTTTGAAAGGGGTTTTTCTTCTCAGACCTCCTATAAGAAATCCTCCTTCTCCTTGGGACCTAAATTTAGTTCTTACTTCTTTGATTCTTCCCCCTTTCGAACCTGCAGTCTCCTGTTCTTTAAAATTGCTATCATGGAAGACTCTTTTTCTGGTAGCTATTACTTCAGCTAGGAGAGTTTCAGAGCTTCAAGCACTCAGCTGTCGACCTCCTTATCTATTGTTTCATAAGGACAGAGTATCCTTACGAATCTAACCCGTCCTTTTTGCCTAAGGTAGTCTCGACGTCAAATCTAAATCAAAGCATTGACCTCCCTGTCTTTTTTCCGGAATATTCCAATAGGTCTGAACAAAAATTACACTGCCTGGATGTTCATCGTCTATTGAGGTACTATTTGGATAGAACAAAACAATTCAGAAAATCTGACCAGCTGTTTGTCTCCTATGCGGAAGGCAGAAAGGGACTTTCAGTTTCAAAGGTATCATTATCCAGATGGCTAACATCTTTGATTTCCCTTGTATATGAAATTAGACACCAAAAACTGCCTAATAAACCTAAGGTCCATTCCACCAGAGCTTTGGATACTTCTTTAGCCTTCCAAGACAGACTGCCTATTGACACCATTTGTGCAGCGGCTACTTGGGCTACTCCTCACACTTTCATTTCTCATTATAAGTTGGATTTAGCTTCTAGGCATAGAGCTAACTTTGGTTCCACTGTTCTCAGGAGTCTGTTCCGTTAGGCCACCCGGGACAAGGTGCTAGGGACGCGGTCCCATCCAGCAAGAATGAAGGCAAGATAGACAACTTAACATATAGAAGTTATGTTCTTACCATAACGTTCCATGTTAGTTGTCTTCTTCTCACCTTCTTCTTGGCCCCACCCTCCTTCCCCTGGCCTGGACAGACCTAGAGGAGTTGTGATTGTGACCTCTCTTTCTACCACCTCTTTTCTTAGGCATATGCTGTTGTGCATATTTCCTGGATCAGGATGTAGATCACCCTTCTTTCTCCCTGTTGTTAGAGGTGGACTCTGTTTAGAGTTATTCTGTTACTATTATAAGCTGGGGTTAGCTTACAAACGAGATCTGAGGGAACTCTCGCCTAGCATTGTGGGATATAAGGGGAGCCTCGAGCCGGTGGAACCAACTCTCGAGCTTTTAGAGTGGCCGAGTCGAGCCGAGGTCGGCTCCGAACCCATCCAGCAAGAAGAAGGCGAGAAGAAGACAACTAACATGGAACGTTATGGTAAGAACATAACTTCTATTTTACATTCTTCACCTCTGGGCAGAAACCAGAGCCATAAAGGACATTTATGCATGCAAATTGTGGCCATTAACTTTGGCCTTAAAACAATAGGCAAGATGCCTCACTGTAGACTTACTGGCTCCGAGTTTTAACATCAAAGGGTCAGTGCATGCTTTACATGGTCAGTAGAGTGCACTGTTAGATTTTTTTCAGTCCCATGTATAACACTATTTTTACCATTTAAGACACAAGCCTGTGGTTTACATTAATATTTACGGATAATAGAATTATCTCCAAAATTCTATCTGGCTAGGCTGGCAGCCTTCACCTATCTTCATCCAATCTTCACAAACCTCAACAGAGCTGCAGATAGCTGTTTCGACTTTGCGGGTTAGTGTCGATGTCCTGGTTTGTAGCGTGGGGTAGACCTGCCCCACTTTTTATCTCCTGCCATCCTAGTTTAACTCTGTAGTAGACTGACTAAGCAGATCAGCAACAGATCCTCAGGAGTGGATGTTACATGAGGATATTTTCTTCCAGGTAGTTCACAGGAATGTGTCCCAGAGATGGACCTGTTTGTTACTTCAAGCAGCAGGCAGTTGAGGAAATTCTGTTGTTGAGAGCCTCACATAAGTGTTGGCAGTATGTCAGTTTCTTTCTGTTTGCATTTCCTCTGATCTCCATTCTGTCCAGGGTGATCCAGAAGGGTTGGGTGGAGGGGCCAAAAGTGCTTCTAGCAAGACTGTTTGCCCAGGCAGCACTCTCTCTCCTTTAAGATGTCTGCAGTGAAAACTGTCATGCTGCTTTTGCAGTTAGGCCCATTTGACACAGAACAAGGAAGCCGTATTTCACCCCCGTCTGTAGACTTTGCAAGTCATCACCTGGATGAAATTTAGTTTCATTATTTTGGCCCAGTTCTGTAAGGACATGCTGACTGTCATTAATAAGGCTTGGAAACCTGCTGCATGCAAATATTACCCAAGTAAATTAAAAGGTTTACTCACTGGTGCCACAGTGTTGAGACCCTGTGTCTGCCTGAGTGGCCTGGGTCATGCATTACCTAACTGAGCTGTTCAGTGCAATTCTGGTGTATGATTTTGTGAAAGTACAGCTGTCTCCCACTGTGGTCTGCTTGCCTGTGGATCCCCTCCTTGCATCTCTGTATCCTGTTAAACACAAATGAATTGCACATTTGAGACTGCCTAGAAAGATGATTGATGTTATGTAGTCCTATCTCGCCTCCATTATTGCATGTGGACATGGCCGCTTAGAAAGCATGAAAACTACTGATTGGCTCGTGGCTAAAAGGTTTCCCATGGTGCATGCGCACATTCCCCAGATCTCATTTGCAGCGTCTTCATTCGGAAGCTTCTTTTGGTTGGCCGTGGCCAAGTGATTTAGTTCTTTATTATTACTACCTTTTAGGAGTTTTTGGCTTCATGTGAAGTGTTATTCTGATTGCTGATAGCTTTATTGTGATGCCGTTTTGTGTCTGTTAACCAGATTTGACTTATTACTGCTATAAAATTCTTGGGCCTGTTGGTCTTCTGTGTGTGGTTCCCGTGAGTGTGTGCTTTAAGACTAGACCGCTTAACTTAGAGGTGCTGGTTTGTCCCCTTTTTTCCTTTGCATTAGGTTCATTTAAGTTAGTGAACCTAGTAAAACCACTTTTTATTTTTTGTTGAGTGTTAGGGCTAGATCTGTTTAAATTAGAGGATCTAGTTCCTCTCTTGTTTTGTGAGTGTATTGTTTTTTTCTCTACTGCCATTATGTCGAAAAAACATAAAGAGCATAAACAGTAAGGGTTTAAAAAGTGTGCTAAATGCTCGCCAAAAATGTCTATCACTGATGGACAATAGCGTCTGTGTGTACTGTTTAGGGGCCATACATCTTCAAGAAACTTGTCTCTTTTGTCATTCCTTTAGCCCTAGAGTGCTCCAGAAACGGAAGAATAAGCTGATCCTAAAAGGCATGTTAAAACCTTCCTTCAAGGAAGACCTAGTCAGTTCTTCCTCCTCTGCTAGTCCACAGTCTTCTAGAAAAGATAAGGGCAAGACCTCTAAAAGGCCTTCTCCAGCCTCAACTTCTGTCTCTGAACCTCCACAGAAGTTACCAAAGTCGGAGCTGGCCTCTGTCACTTTGGCTCCACTGTCTTTGGAGCCGATTGAGATTCTGGACACAGAACTTGCAGTATCAGCACCAAGTGCTTCAGTGCCGATCACTAGCAGCCCTCTTCGGAGCCGGTCTACAGACATTCCACTGGTCTCCCCTACTCTGAAATCACCTGTATTACAGAGAGCGAGATCTCCCACAGTGTCCTCCAGGTCCTCCCAGGAGCTTATCTGAAGAAGACATCAAGAGAGTGGTGCTCAGATTCCTTAAGTCGTCGGCCTTGCCAAAATTTTTATCGGCTATGACCATTTCTGTCTCGGAGCCGACTCCTGCTACCGATCCTGCTCTTTTTCCTCCAACCCAGATTGGGCCTTTGGAGCTGATGCTGTTGGTACTGACTATAGTGGTGTCCTCTGCTTCAGCACCCCGTGTGGTTGTCTCTGAGCCGAGCTCCAGTCCAACACTATTGGTGCCATCCGAAGTGTCTAGGGCCCGAAGCTCTTCGGTCGGGCCCGAGGGGGACACTTGGAACCAAACCTCTTCGGTGCCGAGTTGTCTTCTTGGTGCATTGGCCTGAGTGAGCTCGGACCCTACATCATTCTCGGAGCCAATTTCCTTTGGAGCCATCGGCACCTACGCTCTCTTTGGAGCTGGGGCGTCGTTCGGAGCCGGAGGAATCAGTCTTCATGAGGATGAGGAGCATGTTGGATTGTTCATCCATACCACGTAGGAGTACCGATGCTATACTCCCTCAAGCGCTGACTACAGTCACAACATCCTCTCTCCCTCGGGATGGTAGAGACTTCACAGCCTCAGGAACCCCATTTAGGTGGTCCCCGATCTTTCGATACCTCCCCAGAAGACCCTGCTGAGGAGCCCCCTCAGAAAAGATCATGTAAGAGGAAACATGTAGACTCCCCTGATGAGTCTGTCACATCTGACACAATGAGTCTGAGGGGTCCCCTAAGTCATCCTCTGAAGATGTCTCCTTTGCAGACATTTTGGAGATCCTCAGGCAGAGAGGCGGCTGGCCCACCATTACCCCTTCCGTTGAGGAGTCAGTGTACCTGAAGGCTTTTGGGTCTCAACCCTCAGCTTCATGGGTGTCTCCTCCATTTGACGAATTACTGGATCTGGTGAGTTAGAAAGCATAGCAGACGCCTGATGCCGTGGAACCGGTCCCCAGGAGGCCGAATAAATTTCTTTCCGCCCCTAAACACAAAGAATTTTTATCCAAGGATTTACCTGTTGATGCCATGCTGGTGGTGGCGGCCACTAAGAAGGAGATAGCAGATACTTTTTCTATCCATCCACCTAATAAGGAATCCCGAACGATGGATAGGTACATGAAGCGTATCTTCTCTTCAGCAGTTTTTACACTCCGCTGAACTATCTATCACATTTTATGAGACTTCAGAGAGATCTCCTAAAGGAGTTAGGAGATGCTCTTCAGGGTGCCTCTACTGAAGCAGTCCCATCTACAATCTTGGCTCAGTTGGCTACTCTCACATCTATTGTTAACTCTTCCATGTGGCTGATTTCATACGCAGCTGATGGTGCGAGTAGGGTGGCTAGTTCAGGAGTCTCCTTAAGGAGACATTCTTGGATGCGTCTATGCAACTTTGCTGAGCCTTTCAAGTCTACATTCATCAATGCTCCCGTGGATGGATCCTCTCTTTTTGGACCCAAGGTGAAAGATACCCTCACCAGATGTGAGCAGGAAGGAAAGACTCTCTCTGCCGTGGGAGTCCGTTTTACCGTTCTGTCTAGACCTTACCCTAAAGGTCAGAAGAGCAGCAAAATGTGATTCAAGAAATCACAGAGACCTTTCCAGGACACACAGGGTGATTCCTCCCACAGAGGCATGGGAGGAGGACATTATGGTTGACGTCGCTCTAGAGGCAGGGGAGGCCCACAAAATCAGGGAGGTCCCGATTCCTTTCGTGACCGTCCCCAACAGCGTTCCTGATGTGGAACCCGACTTTGCGTCTCTGGAGCCGGTCGCGGGTCACCTGTCCTTGTACCCAGAAGCCTGGCTAAATCTCACTCGAGACAAGTGGGTACAAGACATTATCACTAGAGGTTACACTATACCCATTTCCCTTCCACCACACCCTCCCAAAAGGATCCCAGATGTACGTACCACCCAGTCACAGGGATCAAGCGGCTATAGAGATAAAAAAGCTGCTATTAAAAAGTCATCCAAAAGGTCCCAACAGACCAGACAGGATTTAGAACATACTCCAGGTTCTTTTTAGTTCCAAAAAGAACAGGGGACTGGAGACCCATCCTAGACCTCAGCAGGTTAAACGAGTATGTAAAGAAGTCCAAGTTCCGAATGGTCACTCTACAATCCATACTCCCTCTGTTAAGGAGAGACAGCTGGATGTGTTCAATAGATCTCCAGGATGCCTACTACTACGTAATGATGGACAAAGCATTAAGGAGCTACCTACGCTTCCGGCTAGGAGCCAATCATTACCAGTTTCGGGCACTGCCCTTTGGTCTCACCACAGCCCTCTGGGTGTTCAAGTGCATGGCAGTAGTCACAGCTCATTTGAGGCATCAGGGAATCCAAGTCTTTCCATACCTGGATGATTGGCTCCTGACCACCACCACCAGGCATCGCCTAGTTCAGTCGAGAGATTCCACAGTCAAGCTCTGTTCCCAGTTGGGAATTTCGATAAACTGGGAAAAATCCTCTACTTTGCCCACTCGGTCTATAACTTTTATAGGAGCAAACATAGACACGGTCGATATGACAGCCAGACTACCTGCAGACAGAATACAGAATCTTGTGCAACAAATTTGTAGGATACTTCCCCTTTGAAGAGTCGAAGCGAAGGTGGAGTTGCAGCTTCTCGGAACTATGGCGTCAACCATAACCTTGGTACCTTTAGCAAGACTACATATGAGAATACTCCAATGGCTGCTGTCATCCCAGTGGTCTTTTCAGCAGTTGTCTCTACATCATCAGATTCTGATTACAGATTCTTGCAAAAAGGACCTATGCTCGTGTATTCAACCAGGTCATCTTACCACAGGGACTCCTTTTGTACCGCACCAACCCATTACTACTGTGACCATGGATGCTTCTCAGGGTGGGGGGGGGCATTATCTTGGCAGGACTGTCCAAGGCACATGGCAAGAGCAGGAGGCCCATCTGCATATCAATGTCCTAGAGATGAGAGCAGTGCTTCTAGCATTGCAAGCACTTCACGACTTTCTCCCTCTAGGGATGATAGCTATCCAGACCGACAACTTGACTGTGGTTTGGTATCTAAACAAACAAGGTGGACCAGATCATAACCTTTATGTCGAGAGGCCCTGCGAGTTTGGAATTGGGTGATTTCTTCCCAACGCCTTCTCATTGCAATGCACATCCCGGGGACTTCCAGCGTGATAGCGGACAAGCTAAGCAGGGATATATTATTACCTCATGAATGGTCCTTGAACCACAAAATAGCCAGTATGATCTTCCACAAGTGGGGACACCCCTGCTGCGATCTCTTTGCCAGCCCCATCAACACCAAATGCAGCACCTTTTTCTCTCTCATCCTCCCTCCGGGAGTGTCTCCAAGAGATGCACTAGTCCACGATTGGCCCACGGGACTCCTTTATGCTTTTCCTCCTTTTCCACTCATTCCCAAGGTCATACAGAAAGCAATGTTGTTGGGAAGCAAGATGATCCTCATCACTCCTTACTGACTTCGTCAGATTTGGTTCCCTTTTCTCGGGCCTCACCTGTTAGACTGTTCATGGACTCTAGACCCAGTGCCAGACCTCCTGACACACATGTCAGGTTCTCCTCACCCCAGTCTCAACACTCTCAAACTGACAGCATGGCTGCTCCAGTTCCGTCACTAGTCAGGCTTCATGGTCTGTCTCCAGCTGTAACTCATATTATTACTTCTCACAAGCCTTTGACTAGAAAATTGTATCACAGTAAAAGGAAGAGATTGTCCATATGGGCATACAACAGAGAAATTGATCCATTTGCAGCTCCCATTACTATTCTAGAGTTTCTTTCAGAACTCTTTCACCAGGGTTCAGTGGCTGCTACACGCTGAGTTCAGCTAGCAGCAATATCTAATTTTCATGTGGGGATTAATGATTCCAGTCTTATGTCTCACAAATTGTGCAAATCTTTTCTTAGGGGTTCCATGATGTTAAGACCTCCTGTGCAAGACCCCATTCCTCCTTGGGACCTGACTCTAGTCCTGTCTAGACTTACTCTGCCACCTTTTGAACCAGCCCATAGTTGTCAATTGAAATTTCTGTCTTGGAAGACTCTTTTTTTCTGGTAGCAATAACCTCAGCCAGACGAGTTTCTGAATTACAGGCCCTGTCTGTTAAACCTCCATATTTAATTTTTCACAAAGACAGGGTCTCTCTCCATACCAATCCTTCTTTTATTCCTGAAGTCTGTTCTCAATTTCACTTAAACCAAACAATTGAATTGCCAGTGTTCTTTACTAATCACTCCAATAAAGCAGAGTATACATTCCACCAATTGGATGTGCATAGGCAACTGCATTTCTATATCCACAGGACCAAAGGATTTAGAAAATCAGGACAGCTGTTAGTTTATTTTGCTGAGGCGAGAATGGGCTTGCCATTTTCCAAGGTTACACTGTCAAACTGGATCTCTAGTTGTATTTCCTTTATTTACAGTTCTTAGGGAAAGGAGTTGCCCTTTAAAGTTAAAGCGCATTCTACCAGGTCTTTTTCTACTTCTGCTGCTTTCCAAGCCAGGACACCTATTGATAATATATGTGCAGCAGCAACCTGGGCTACCCCTCATACCTGCATTTCCCATTATAAATTGGACCTAACTTCCAGGGGTAGGGCCTCGTTTGGTTCCACTGTACTCAGGAGTATTTTCCATTGAGCCACCCATACAAGATGCTAGGGATGCTGTCCCACACGTAATAATGGAGGCGAGATAGGATTACATAACATAAAGAAGTTATGTACTCACCATAACTTTCCATGTATGTAGTCCATCTCGCCGAACATTATTATGAACCCAACCACCAGGCCCCTTCCTGGAGGATCTGGATACAGTTTTTCCTTTTCTACTGTGGTTTTTACCACAAGGGCACTTTTTATTACAGTTTATTCTTCCGGACCTTTGTCCTTTTTCCTGCCTTATCCTGATAGACTAGTAGCAAACAAGATCTGGGGAATGTGCGTATGCACCATGGGATACCTTATAGCCACGAGCCAATCAGAAGTTTTCAGGCTTTCTAAACGGCCAAGTCGGAGCTGAGGATCGGCTCCGAACCACACGTAATAATGTTTGGCGAGATAGACTACATACATAGAACGTTATGGTGAGTACATAACTTATTTTTTTTTCCCAGTGGCTTTATTTGTGTCTTGGGAAAACTTCCCACAGCCTCATTATAAATTTTGCTGCTCAGCCCATCTGAATTACCTAACCAGGAAAATTCTTAGTTCCTATCAGCACAGTTACAATGATTTCAGTACCATATGCCCTTATGTGCCAGTTCAAGTGATCCTTAAGGACAGAGTCAAACTTTAGAACCTGTCCATCCTTTATACTAAAAGTGGTGACTTGAGTTCTTCCTCTTTGAAACTATAGAGCTGCATGTTTTCTTTCTTAACCCATGGAGCAAGGGAGTATGAATTCTATACTCCTTAGCTGTACATGAACAGCTAAGGCGCTTTCTAAATAAGGCAGAAACCAGCTAATCTTTGTATCATTTGTATCACTGAATTGAACTGATGCTGGTCTCTCCTTTCCACTGTAATGATTCGTTTGCTCCCCTCACAGGAGTTGTGGTTTATTCCTGGAGGAGGCTAAATCAGACTTTCGGGTGGATGAGATTATATCTGCAGAGAGTTTTTTTTCCAGCCATACCAGTTTCCTTTGCACATGCCTGCCTGTATGAGTGTGTAATCAAATTATCGTTCCCCCGCCCAGAGTTTTTCCACTGCTTGGTATATACCCAGGCATAATTGCATATCCTTAGCCTCTGAGGGAAGCGGGTAAACTCCCCTTCCCCATTCAGCTTCTCCAGTGCCAGCCCATTGTCTCTCAAATCATAGGCAGGACTTAATCTCTCTATCCTTTGGAGTTAGGTCTTACTGTGCACTGTTGCAGTTGTGTTAACTCTTGACTTATTCTGCAAAAGGCCTTGCATCCATCACTGCTTCTGAAGTTTTAAACATTTCCCTGTTTTAGTAGGCTGGGCATCCTGGAAGCGTGCTGTAGTGTAACAGGGATGTTTAACCACATCATCTGCAGTTTTGTCAAAGTTTGAGAAAGAAAAACTGCAGTTTATTCAAGTACTGAACATCATTCATTATGGTTTTGAATAAAGATAAGTACCCTGTTTGGGAAGATAAATGATTTTGTTTTTGTTTTGTTTACTGTGTTGTGTAGTGGTTTTAGTGCATCGGTTATCACCACTGTTTGTTGCAGATTGCTAATTTAGGTGTTTGGAATAGATAGATGTCTTTATCTAAAGCAGTGGGCTGAAATTCTTGGCTCATAGGATCATAGGAAGTTACTAGGCTGTTGGCCCTGAGGCCCTTACAAGCCTAGCCAAGAATTTACCCCATGTTCCAACAAGTCAGCACCCTATGCCACTGTTCAGCAGGGAGATCGGTGGAATCCCAGAGGTGTATTTTCTGTTCCCCATCCAGTTATCCAGGTTGTGCTTAAAAAGTATTTAATGAGGTACTCTGCTTTACATAGAGAGGGAGTCTGTTCCACAGAAGGGGGAGTCTCTGGGATACAAATCTTTCCCACCAACAAGTCCTGTTGCTGTCTCGCGTGCGGTTACTTGAGTGGAGCTTGACTTGCAGATATGCAGCAGTCCTATCAGGGTGGGGTCTGAGATTGCTTTGTAAGACAGACAGAGGTCCCTTCTGAGGAGTCTGTAGGAGACTGAGTAGAGGGACAGGGCTTTTACTCTGTGTAGGGTAGATGTTTGAGGCCCTGAATTCTCTGGGTGAGGAATCTCTCTGGTCTCTCCAGCTGCTGCATGTGCTTTGTGAGGTACATGCCGAAAGGGGTATTGTATTCAATTTTCGGTCTTATAAGGGAAGAATACAGCATTGTCATGACCAGCTTATCCCTGGATGAGATACCCTTACTAATGAGGTGAGCCATTTAGAAAACTTTCTGTACAAAGGAGGCAATATGGTGGTCAAAGGTCAGTTTGCTATCAACCTGGGTTCCCAAGTCCCTCATGACTGATTGTGTGCTTAGTGCCTTATTATCAATGTGATCATTTGTGGGGACGTCATTCTCCCCAGAAGGGATGATGCATTTTTTTGGCATTCAGTTTGAGGCTATGTTTCTGACACCAGTCATATGTTTGGGTTAGACCCACTTGGAGGATGTCCACATCACTAGGGGAATTGATGACAACACCCAGCTTGCAGTCATCTGCAAACTTGGTCAGCCATAGCCCACTAGATTTGGCCTGCACCTCTGAGAAGTATATCCCAAACAGCAGAGGCCCCAAGACCGATCTCTGGAGTAGATCCAATTGTTACGGCTCTACTACTTGAGGTGGCGTCCCCTATTTTGACTAGGTGAGCTCAATCAGAGAGCCAGTTTGCTATCCATCTGTTAACATACTGATTGATGCCTCGTTGAGAGTATTTGTCTTTTATATCAATGTGTGGAATAGTATCAGAGGTCTTGGCCAGGTCAAGGTAGGCGGTGTGCACAGCCTTCCCCTCATCTATGGCCTTGGTGACTGTCTCAAAGAAGTCAACCAAAGTTAACAGGCATGACCTCCCCATGACAAAACCAAACTGTGTGGGATCAAGTGTGTGGAGGTTGCCACTGTCCTTGTAAATGAGGTTTATGATTTGCTCCATGGCCTTGCAGATCAGTATATTTAGGCTGATGGGTCTGTAATTTCCTGGATCGGTGGGCACTCCACTTTTGTGCAAAAGGATGACAGTAGCTGTCCTCCACTCGGTTGGGTCAAAGCCGGTACTCAGGCTTTGGTTGAATTAGTGTGCTTAATGGTGCTGCAAGTTCCTGCCTGAGTTCATGTAGGATGCAGCCTGGGATGTTATCGGGTCCCATGAAGGCTGTATTTTTTGCCTTTGAGTGGTCAGTGATGACTTGCTCTCTAGTGATAAGGGGGGGGGGGCAAGGTACCAGGGATGCCCTGTTTTACTGATGGGGGGGTTAGAGGAGTGAAGTTTTCACTGAACCTGTGTGCCAGCTATATCTACAGGGTTTCTGCATGTGGTGTCCCTGAGCAGATCTGGTTGAGATTGTGGCCATATGTGAAGAAACCATTATGATTGTCTTTAGTAGATGTGGCCACTTTGGACTCTTAGTTTGCTTTGGAGGGTTTCACTAGTGCTCTTATTTGCTTGTTCAGGTTAAGGAGAGATTTTGCTCAGATCTGACATCCTTTTGTTTAAAATAAAGAAGTTTGGGTTGCAGTCAAAACCACATTGCAAATGCAGCTCAGATTACCGGTAGCAACCACTGTCCATCATTGGTTTATCTGCAGAGACAAATGTAAGAAACTTCCTTGAGCTCAAACCAGCGCTTTTGCTATTGGTCAGTTGAATTCTGGAAAGTAACATGAGATTGACTGATATTTTTGTGCTCACAGACTGAAAGGTACAGTGATCATTAGTGGTTTGTGCATGCAGCATGTGTAAGTGAGTAGCATTTAGGTCCTATATTGCTAGACTGCCCTGTAACTTGGCACTGCTGCAATTGGTTTCTGATAGTGTTCTCCCCAGTATACATGTGCATAGAGTACGAATGTTCTGTACTGAGTTGCAAGCTGCTTATAATACTCACTACCAGCTGTGGGAGTCATGATCCTCCATTGTAGCATTTGTTGAGCCGTAACTACCTGTTGTGGACCACAGTATATTATTTTATGCATGCCACCTACTTTTCTTATTTTTTTTATAAAAGGTGTCACTCCTTAAATATACATATATGTATAATGTGTGTGTGTGTGTGTTTGTGTGTGTGTGTATATTATATATATATATATATATATATATATATATATATATATATATATATATATATATATATATATATATATATGTATACATACATATATATATACATACATGCATGCATACATACATACATACATACATACATACATACATACATGCATGCATGCAGTAGAGAGTACTTGGCACTCTTCAAGACTAACTTTATTCCTCTCCCATGGGTTTTTGAAGTCAAATGCTTCTTTTTGGTCACAGTACCTCTTCAAGGATGCTGCTTCAGTCTTTTTTCTGTATGTATGAAATGGTACTTCATATTTACTGCAGCTTATTCATCTTGTATGCTTGGGCTATCTTTTTTGTTACTCACGCCTTACTTTGAAATGTGGTACCCACTTTGGCTCTCTACTTTAAAGCTTTTTTTTTGCAAGCCGTTATCTGTTTGTAGTCAACTTAAAGTGGCTCTCAGTTTAACTGAGTTTGAGACTTCTAATCCAGGGTGACCAAGTGCATTGCTTGTAATGAACAAATTTTACCCAGAAACTTCCGTAGTTTATTCAGGTAGGGAACAGATCATAATGATATTCATAGTGTTTCACTGTTGCAGTCATTACACTTGGGTTATCCTGCTGGCAGGCAGCCCTCATTCGGCCAGAATTCCAAAGTCTTGGTCCAGTGTCGGTTGCTATCGCCTCCTCCCTGACGTCAGGGCTCCAGGGGTATAAAAGATGCAGCCGACACCATTTTCTTCCGTCTTTCTTGCCGTGCGGTGCCCTAAGCAAAAGCAGTTCGCAAGTGCTGGTCGGCCGACTCCTGAGATTTTCGAAATTGAGTTTCAGATCTGAAGTCTTCAACAAAGGTAAGTACCCCATTGGGGAAACTTTTTCTTGCTCCAGACCGATGTCAGTAAAAGTTAACAATTGTATTTCTTGTGGGAAGCAAATACCTCATAAGGATTTTCACTCTTAATGTATTCCTTGCCTAGGCCCTGACCATGACGTAGCTAGTTGTCGGTTTTGTGCTAGATTCAACCAGCGCACTATTAAGTGTTGGTTTGACTTTGCTGTACATTTCTTTGGCCATAGATTTAACTATACGATGCCGTCAGAACAACTAACAACCGGAATCCATAAAAAAGGCAAAGTTAAAGAAAAAGACAGGCATCCAAGGTCTAAAACCGACGAAGAAGCCTCTTCCAGGCCAGTCGCTGGATCACCGGTTCTCAGTGAGGCGCTTTCGCAGCCCCTGACACCCGCTACCTCTGAGCCACAGGCCGCCTCAGACTCCCACGTGGAGACTGCTAAGCCTCAGGAAACGCAAGCGATTGGGCCTATGGATACGATTCCCTCAGATGGGTCCAGAGCTGCTGAGCAGGCACCGACTTCTGACGGTGTTTTCAGACCTACACAACTTACTGTAAAGACCACTCCAGCAACCAAGGGAAAGTCTAAAACAATGTTATCATCCAAGAAACAAGTACACCATTCTCCTGGACAGTCATCTATGCCAAAGAAACAGATGCTCAAAATGGCCAAAGACCTAATTACTTTGAGCAGGGATTCCCATCCCCCTCCTGATAAAAGGCGTAGGCAAGACACTGATTATGACTCCTCTGATCAGGTTTCTATTTCTTCTGATTCCTCCTCAGATCAGGGATACCCTCTTCCTCCTTATGAGGATTATGATGCAGAAGAATCTATCCCTTCTGCCTCCCCTCCTGAGGACTACTTATTTGGGGAAACCCTGCATACCATGAGGGAACATTTCCACTGGGAGAGCCAAGATTACTCTGAATCCAAGAAAAGGCTCAGAGATTTCCTTCTATTGCCTCAACACAGGCCCCTTGCTATTCCCCCTGTACTAGATATTGTGGATGATGTTTTTTCTGAATCTAGCTTGACTCCTGATTCTTTACCTCCTGCACCAGTTAAACCAGACAGGTATTACAGGGTCCCAGATTCTCATAAATTCCTATAAAAACCCTGCTGCTGATCCAGAAACCATTTCCCAGGGTCCCAAAGGAGTCAGGGCATCCACTGCAAAAAAAAAACCCGTGCCCTCTGATAGGGATTCTAGAGCTCTGAGCAGATGGGGAAAGAAAGTTTACACCTCTGCTACTTTAGCTGTAAGGGCTTTGAACTGCCAGTTTCACATGCTTAAATATCAACAATATTTATTGTCATTGCTAAAACAGAAAATGCTCACAAATTCTGAATGTCCTGAGAACAAGGAAATGCAGGATTTATTGCATGCAGCTGAACAAGTGGAAAAACATACTTTGCAATTTGGTTTTGATTCTTTAGAGGCTTCTTCCAGAGCAGCAGTTACAGGCTCTGTCATTCGAAGGCATGCTTGGTTAAAAGGACAGAGTTTACCTGGTCATGTTAAAGTAAAATTATTGGATGCTCCATTACAGCATGATACTTTGTTTGGTGTTAAGGCCGGAGAGGTGTTAAAGAAAATGGAGGATAAGGCAAAATCCATGCAGACGGTCAAGGATTTCTTACAGGTGCAGTCACCTAGATTTAGAAGGAACTGGCCTACTAAAAATTGGTCCTTTCCAGTTTCAGACAGACCACAAAGAGGCGAATACAGACGCCCAAGAGGCAGATCTCAGCCCCAAGGCTCATACAGACTAAAGCAATGGGGTGCTTCAACTTCCAAAGGCAGAGAAGACAAATCCCAACCGTACAGGAAACAGTATCAATGACTTTCCTCTACAAATACCAAGCACTTACCTCTTGGCAGCACCCTTGGGGGGAAAACTAGCACTTTTTTCACAAAACTGGACAAATGGGTTCTGAATATTGTTTCTCAGGGTTACAGGTTCCACTTTCACACCCTACCAAGGTTAAAAGGAATGCCAGATCTGCCACACAACCAGTGGGAAGAATCACAAAAACAAATTACCGCCCCACTAAACATGAGGGCCATTCAAAATGTACCACAACAGGAACAGGGTCAAGGATTTTACTCAAGACTGTTTCTGGTTCCCAGAAAGGACAAAGCCTGGAGACCTATACTGGACCTGTCAATCCTAAATACTTTTCTGGACGTTCCAAAATTCAAGGTGTTGACACTGCAGCAGCTTCTCCCCATGCTGGGCGAGAAGGCTTGGCTGGTTACTTTGGACCTCAAAGAGGCATACTGCATGTCCCTATCAGACAAAATTGCAGACGATTCCTCAGATTCATGGCAGGTTCAAAGCATTATCAATTCTCTGCACTGCCCTTTGGCTTATCTACTGCGCCCAGGGTCTTCATAAAATGCCTGGCACCAGTAATTGCATTTTGCAGACAAAAAGGAATTCAGATTTACCCATACTTGGACGACTGCTTTATTCAAGCAGAAAGCAAGGACGTTCTACTACAGCATTTGGCGTTTGTCAAAAGACTGCTAACTTATCTAGGGTACACAGTAAACGGAAAGAAATCAAAACTCGTACCCTCTAAAGAGATAATATTCCTGGGTGCAAGCTTAAATACAAATGCCCAAATGGCTTATCTCACGCCAGACAAGCAAAATCATCTGACGCATTACTTTCAAATATTGTCAACAAAGACCCAGCTAACTGCAAGAAAAATTCTGCAGGCTTTGGGTTTCATGGCATCCTGCATTCTATTAATTCCTTATGCAAGACTGCATATGAGGAAAGTGTTTGCACTCAACATTGCCACAGCCTGGAAACATTAATAACTGTTATCCCCTGCCTGCAACAGGAGTTTCGATGGTGGGCTCTAGCCTGTCACCTCAGCAAGGGACAGCCTTTCACATTACCCACAGCCAGGCAGACACCAACAACAGATGCTTCGGATTATGCCTGGGGTGCACACATGGCAGGAAAATGTATTCAAGGCACCTGGACCAGGGAACAGATGCATCTTCATATCAATCAAAAGGAAATGCTAGCTGTACAGAATGCCCTGACAGCCTTCAAGGATTTACTACAGCCAGGACCACTCCTGCTAAAGACGGACAACACTACAGTTATGTGGTACATAAGCAAGGGGGCACGCATTCATACCCCCTATGCAGGCAAGCCATGAACTTGTGGAACACAGCACTGACTTCTCAAGTACATCTGCATGCACAATTCCTGTCAGGAAAGAAAAATACTCTGGCAAACGATTTAAGCAGAAACCTCATGGAACTTCACGAGTGGAAATTAGATCCACAGGTCTTCAGCACAATAACAAGAAAATGGGGACGGCCGGACATAAATCTTTTTGCCTCCCCTCACAACTACCAATTGCAGAGATTCTGCACAAGGACTTATCACTCACAAGCATGGAAGGCGGATGCTCTTTCATTCAGCTGGAAAACTCTTAACAGTTTATGCCTTTCCTCCTCTGCCTATCCTCCCCAAGGTACTCCTAAAAGCCAGATTAGAAAAGCCAAAAATGATTTTGATTGCTCCAAATTGGCCACGCCAGCACTGGTACCCAATCCTGAAGAGCTTATCTCCAGGCCCAGCCTGGACTTTGCCTCTAATCCCTCATCTTCTAACTCAGCAAAACAATCAGATCCTGCACAGCCAACTCGGAACCTTAAATGTGGCAGTATGGCAAATAATATAGCCACTCCGAACACATCTCTCTCTAAAGCTGTTATGGATGTCATTTTAGAAGCCAGGAGACCCAGCACCAGGAAATCCTATGCAGAAAAATGGAAGAGATTCTGTGCTTGGAACCGGACACAAGGATTTGATCCATTTGTTCCAAACATTCCTCAGATTTTACAATACCCAACTGAGATGCTGGACAAGGGCCTATCCTTTTCATCAATCAAAATCCATGCTTCTGCCATTTCAGCTCACTACAGCACAGACCCTCCTATTTTCTCCCATCCACTACTAAGACAATACCTCAGAGAGGCAAAAAACATAAGACCCCCAAGGAGAGCACCGATACCCACATGGTACCTCAACTTTGTCTTGGAAAAACTTACACTGCCTCTGTTTGAGACAGCCAGCATGGCTGATATAAAATTCTTATCATGGAAAACTGCTCTGCTCCAAGCAATTACTTCAGCAAGAAGAGTCTCAGAGTTACAGGCTTTAATGGCAGTGGAACCTTTTATCATTTTTCATCCGGACAGGGTTTCTCTAAGGACAACCCCAACATTCATGCCAAAAATAGTATCCTCGGTGGCCCTTAACCAAAAAATTCACTTGCCAACCTTTTTTCCAAACCCCCAGAATAAAGGGGAGAGACTTCTGCATTCTTTGGACATACACAGGCAATTACGCTTCTATTTGGACAAAAAAAAGCTTTCAGGAGGACTGAGCAACTGTTTGTGGCATATGCTACAGGATCACAAGGAAAAGCTATCTCAAAACAGACTATTTCAAAATGGATAGGACACTGTATTCGTTTCTGTTATGCACATCATGGCAAACCAGTGCCTAAGAATATAAGGCCACATTCCACCAGAGCAGCAGCTACTTCAGCAGCCTTTCTCAGGGGAGTACCAACCAAGGAAATTCTGGAGGCTGCAACTTGGAGTTCAGTGCACACATTCACCAAGCATTACCACTTACCTCTTTACTCTAGATCCATAGGGGGCTTCACCACTGCTGTTTTACAGGGTCTCATAGCCTCTCCTAATCCTATTTAGTCCCAGCCACCCTATCACAGCTTTGGGATTCAACCCAAGTGTAATGACTGCAACAGTGAAACACGATGAGCATAGTACAGTTGTGTACCTACCATAAATGTAGGTGTTCGAGTGTCTTCACTGTTGCAGTCCAGGTTACCCTCCCTCTTTCCCCCTTTTTCCTTGCTGGGATTTAGCCATTCCTCTCTATTTTATACACCCTTTGTGGTGTATTTGCTTGTAGATGAAGGTACTGTTTTATTTTATTGTATGTTTTTATTAGCAGTATGTATTGCCTACCTTCTTGGGGGCACCTGACATCTGGGGCAAGAAAAACTGAAGAAAATGGTGTCTGCTGCATCTTTTATACCCCTGGCGCCCTGACGTCAGGGAGGAGGTGACGGCAACCAACGCTGGACCAAGACTTTGGAATTCTGGCCGAATGAGGGTTGCCTGCCACCAGGATAACCCAAGTGTAATGACTGCAACAGTGAAGACACTCGAACATCTACATTTATGGTAGGTAAACAACTGTACTTTTCCTGTTACTTACCCTGTGCAAGATAACAATCACAAGTCCATGAAATGGAAAGCAAAAAATCACCATTACCAGAATCAGAAGAGGCTATGTATGTCTTGTGTACTGCCATTATGGTGCCGGCTGGATTATATGTTTACAGAAAGTCCAGTTAAAAAAGCTTAGAGACAAAAAGCGAAGGGGGTGTGGGGGCTGTCTGATTGTACCCATGACTTCTTAAAGCTTGAACCAAGGCCTCTGGCAGCAGCTCTCTGGAGGGGGAGAGGTGTGGGTGTATCTGGGCTGAAGTTCTATAACTATTGGTTGGTCTGTGCATACATTTCTGTGGGTGTCTTGCTCCAATGCCCATGCTTTGCTATCCAAGGATGAGGGTGGTATATTGTCGAATCTGACATTCTTTTTTTTTTTTTTACTTCCTTTTGCCTCCCCTAATATGCCCACCTTTGGTATTGAATCCTTCTCCAGGTCTTCTATCTCACCTGTCCAAACTACCTCATCTGGACCTTCAAGCCCTGAAGTAAACCACATGGTTTTTCCACTTCCCATGATGGTTAGACAGTCAAGGCTTTCTTCCCAGGTTTTGCACATCTTCACATCTTCTCAAAAGAATTTTACTAGAAAAATGTTTGAGCAAATGGAAAAGATTTTCTAGTTGTCCATTCAGTGACACCTGGATCCCTTTTTAGCACCATTCCTGCTGCTGTAGATTTTCTGGCTTCCATTATTCATAATGGAGCAAGTTACTTCACAGTCCAAGATACTGTTGACTGAGATTTTCAGTTATCATATTGGTAAAGACCATTCGTCTTTGGTCTCCCTCAGACTATGCACAGCTTTCCTCAAAGTTACCCACATGTCCTTGTGATTTGACAGTTCTCCTCCGTGTCTTGATTCAGGCTTCTTTTGAACGTGCGGCAAACTGAAATGAAATTTTTGTGGTCGCTATACATCTGCCGGCAAGTATCTTAAATCCAGGCTTTGTTTTGCAAGCCACCCTGTCTTATTTTTCATAAAGAACAACAAAAGCGAAAAGCCACCAACTGGAATCAAATAAATTTATTATAACAAACCTAACTTCAAACGCACAAACGTTAAAAACAGAAATAAACAAGTGAATAAGTAAGCGCTTTCGTTTAAATGGTTTTAAACTTCCTCAGACAATCCATTAAATCACTTCCTTTTATAACTTTACTTCACTTCAAAAAAAGACCACATGACTCATAAAACACACGCATGCCTAGTACTACTATTTTAACTCTTTAAAGAATATGCTTAAATTCCATAATATTCTTATAGCAACGAAATGGAATTCTATGTGAATATCAGAATTTATATTGGTTAAATCAATATGAGCGAAATAATACATGTTATATGTTCTAAATTTATATATATATATATATATATATATATATATATATATATATATATATTAGAATACTATCAAAGAATAATAGAATAAATAAATAATATTATTATTAAAAATTATATATTTTATTTTTAATATTTTTTAATATTTATATATTACCAATATTCATTCTATTTATATTCTTTGTATCATCTAAAAATATATATTATATAATATTATATTTTCTAATGAATTGTTTAAATAACATAAAATTATTATGCCCAAATTGTTTATTTAAAAATGGTATCAGCCTTTCCTAGAACTATAAAAATCTATTTAAATTACTAATATTAATCAAATGGATACATATCTGATGTTAAAGATTAAATATTTCAATATTATTAAAAATCTTTAAACATTAAATATTAGAGTAATATTTAAAAAAACTTAAAAAAAAAATAAAAAAAAAATAAAATGTGTGTGTGTGTGTGTGTATATGTATATATATATATATATATATATATATATATATATATATATATATATATATATACATTTATAAAATGTATATATAATAATTCATATTCATAAAAAAGAATCTATAAAATGTCATAAATTAATGATCAATAAAAGCTATTTAATCTTTAATTTTCTTTCTGTTTAATGCCATTAATTTTAATATTGGTGCTATTGTACTTCTTTCATTTATTCCTGGCCATGTATCTGCTTGTAATTTAATTTGCCATTGTAATTCTTTTTGTTCAAGGATTAAACCCCAGGGGCTTTATCTTCTATTTCTACATGATCTATAACTGTAAAATAAAACTGATGATTATTATATTCATTAATGTGTTTCACTAAAGCATTATTTACTTTTTTTCTTTGTAGAGTATTCATGTTCATAAATCCTTTGAGATAGAACTCTCTCTGTTTTTCCTGTATAAAATATAGGACAAGAATCACACTTTGCTGAATAAACTACAGCCTTTGATTTACAGTTTTTTTTTAAAAAAAAAATGAACAAAAATGAATTTACAAAAGCATTAGTAATTACTTTTTCGCAAGAATATCAAATACTAAGGGAAATTTTTTGTGAATAATTGGACAATATTAATGAATGATTCTCAATGTAAAAATTATATAGATAGTTCCCCTAAAATTGTATATAGAAAAGGGAGAAGTTTTAAAGTTTTATTAAAATCAATTACTCAAAATATAAAAAATAATATAATAAATGGAATGAATAAATGTGAAGCTTGTAATTGGTGTCATAAAGTAAAAGTAGGGCAATTCTTCTATTTAAGAAATAAAAAATATTTTTTAAAAAATAAAAAAATAAATATAACTGTAAGTCAAAGGCTGTAGTTTAATCAGCAATGTGTGATTCTTGTCCTATATTTTATATAGGAAAAACAGAGTTCTATCTCAAAGGATTTATGAACATGAATACTCTATAAAGAAAAATAAAGTAAATAATGCTTTAGACACCAATATTCTCCCTGATTCTCCCAAGATCCATGAATTTCAGCCAAGGGGGGTCCAGTTACTGGAGCCCTACTGGACATTAACATTCAAAAGGCATTTCTTTGCTCAGAGAAGTATGCTGCTTCTCTCCACATACTACTTGTTTATACAACACTATAATTTAGATGATCATTAGCGAATAACTAAGGACCCTGTGTTGCATATTATCCTCAATAATGAGGGTCCTCTTGCCAAAGCTTCATATGAGAAAACTGCAGTGGTAGCTGTGGAGCAAATGCTGCCAGCATGCCTACTATGTGGCGTCCATCCTTCTACTGCTTTAAATCAAGAAAGCTGTTATGGTTGATACAAAGAGTGACTGTTGGGGTTGTACCTGTCAAGCATGGTCCAAATACCCGGGCATTCATGATGGCTGTAGTTTTAGCCTTAGAAGCATTCATAGAAATTTGACAGCCAGGGACCCTGCTCACACTGGCAGACAATACCATGGTCATGTGGTACATCAGTTGTGGGGGGCTTTTGTGTGCAGACGTGTCAGTGAAGCTTGTTATTTTTCCTGTGTCAGGTCTGATCTTCAAGGCATCTTGGATTCCGTCACAGGAGAATGCCCTGGAAAGAAACCCTTGAAAGGATGGTGAGCAAGGACTGTATTGGATGGTGAGCAAGGACTGTATTTCTGAACCTGGCCCACATGTTGGTTGTGCCAGAAGTAGACCTTTTTGCTTCTTCAGTAAAAAAAAAATATTTAATAAGTTTGTACCAGGACACCAAAGCCAGGGGTCTGTGTGACAGATGCTGCCTCAGACAGAGGAGTGGTCTGTTTCTTTAAGCCTTTACTCCCATTCCTTTTCCCCACTAGATATTTCAGGAGGACTGACTGAAAATGCTGCTCGTAGCATTATTTTAATTGCTGTAGCATTGGATGATGGTATGGATCTGCTGCAGTAGCCTTAGCAATATTGGTTATATCCTGCTTAGGTTATAATAACCAGACAGCTTCCAAAGCTTCAAGGTACCTTCCATGCTCCCAGTCAGCTCAAAGTGAGCTGAGTAAAAAGACATGTTTTGGTGCCAAGCCTTCAGGGCTTTCATGCCAGCAGAAAGGAAGGCCAAAACTCTGACTAGAACAATAAAAAAACAGAAATGAAGGTCCTTACCCTGCAAACAAAAGCGTACAAAAATTAGAACGAGGGAGTGGCTACTGCAGCAGTGATCATTTGGATATCTACTGTCATGGGAAGATCTGCAAATGTCTGTTCTGCCCATTCCTTAACAATTTGGTCTTCAGATCTGATTTCAGCAGCTCTCAAGCTTCAGATCCAGTGCTCAGGCTCTTCCCCTTGCCCATAATCCACCTGTAAGATAATATTTACCTCGTATCTCTTGCTGCACATGTACTACAGATGTGGTCATTGGTACTCTGGTGTCGTTTATGCATAAATAAGTAAATTTAGAATTTAACCGATTTGGGAGCGGTCATCTTTAATTACATCCCCTACATAGTTATAAAAATAAATTCTGTTGCCTTTTTTAACCTTTTTATAGACCGTCAACTTCTGTTGTACTTCAGATGCCCATTGATGATCCCTTGCTAATTCTTTAGCTGTTTGTAAATAGTCTTCTCCAAACAAGTTTGTCTTTCTTGGTATAACCATGTTTTAAAAGCCGTTGGGCTTTAAAAAGTATGTGGCATGTGCAGGTGTGATAACACATTCTAAATATGTTTACTGCTTGTGAGCTACACACCTGGCTAAGCAGTGCACCAGTGGTAAAGCCTTCAGACAGTGGACCATTGTGAAATGGAGAAATAAGTTAGTTTTGATGAGGTTTCTCCGTACCTCCACTAAAGGATATTCCACCCATCGCAGTCTTTTGCTGCGTCTGCTGTCTCTCCTCATTCCAAGAAACCAGTCTTCTCCATTCAGGTAGAGCCTACAGGAGTCTTTCTTAGGCTGATGTGGATAGGGATATTAGGAAGTGCACTAGTGCCCAGATGTAGCTGGAGGCCCTCTCTGCTGTGGCCCATGGTGGTACAGGCTGATTGATTACCATTTTGTTGCTCCTTCTTCAGGCCATCCTGCTGGATCATGACTGTTGCATCTAAGCTTCCTTGTCTTCATTGAAACTATAGGTGTGGTCCTCTTTGACTCCAGCATTTTTGATCTATTCGACTCCTAACACTTTGGATACAGTTGCATTTCATGGCTGAGCTGTCCTCCGTTAGCTCAGGGGATGATGGTTTGTTGCAGGACCTTAGGAGCAATTCTTTTGTCTTGAAGCTGTAACATTAGACGGCTAGGCTCTGATGCTGAGCCAGATGGTTCGTCAGGACCAGTTTTACTTAGGAGCTTCGGTTCCTTCTGTAAGGTTCGCTGGTTTAGTCATGGGCACTGCCTTAAAGTCTTTCAAGAGTGCTGCATCATTCTAGGGAGCAGAAATGCCTTTTGAGTTCCGATCCCTCCTCTCAAGGTTTCCTCCAGGTCCTGAGCCTGCTCATCTTAACATTTTGGGGCAGCCAGCTCCTAAAAACCTCAAGTCTTTTCTTACTCAGTTCTAAGTGAGGAACTCCCATCAGCTTACAAGTCTTGCACTGAGCATCTCACTGTAGAGGTTCATCAAATGCACAAGTGCAAAAGGAGGCACATTCATTCCCCTCAGGAATTGCTTATTGAAAATAGTGACTGTGAGGAAGGGAATAAGGGTCCCCAAGATCCCCTTTTGAGGAGGTCTCATTTGGAAAGATCTTAGAACTACTCAGACAGAGAGGAGGTGGTCCTTAGAAGCCCCTTCTAAGAGGAGTCAGTATTCCTTGAAACTTTTGAGTTGGTCTGCCTACTTTTTGGGTGGTCCCTTCTGCAGATGAAATGGTAGTCAGTATCTTCAGAGCAGGCATGGAAGGAGCCAGATGTTGCAGAACCAAAACCTCCCAAATCTGACCAATTCGTGGCATCACTGAAATACCATCCTCAATGGAGCAAAGGTCCAGCTGTGGATTCTGTGGTAGTGGCTGCGGCCACCAAGAAGGAATTGGCAGAAGAAGTTCATCTGTCCATCCACCAGATAGAGTCTTGTGTGTTTAACAGATTTGGGAAGCAAATCTGTCTTCCAGTGACCTTTGTCATCGAGGGATTGTACTGTCTGACACCTGTTTTGAGAAAGATTTGATCAAGGACCTCTCAAAATCTCGCTCAGGTTCCCTGTCTGCTGAGCAGAGGAAATCTGTTGACTCGCAGCTGACCACCCTGCACACTCTGTTTCAATGCTTTGTATTTTCAATGCCATGAAAGGTCTGTCTAGAGCTGCAGGCACTGGCATAACCATTAGGAGAGGAGACATGCTTGGATGCAGCTTTGCAGTTTTGTGGAGCATTGTAAGATGTCCTTCATCAGTCCCTTACAATGGATCAACGCTTTTCAGTCCAAATGTTAAAGATAGACTTTCCAGGAGTGAATAAGACAGTAAGACCCTGTCTGCCACAGGTATCACATTTTGTACCCCCAGAGGAATTTCTCTAGGAACCAGACAAATGAGAAGAAACGTTGGTTCCATTGGGCACTGGGGCTCTTGCCTGACTTTTTCTGGAGAGAGGTCTTCCCACAGCAGAGGTGGGAACTCTGGAACTTCATGCAAGAAACTGGCAACTTATAACCCAGGACAAATGGGTTTTAAATATAGTATCCCAGGGATACAGATTTCATTTCCACACGT
Organism: Protopterus annectens; assembly: GCF_019279795.1. Taxonomy (NCBI): domain Eukaryota; kingdom Metazoa; phylum Chordata; order Ceratodontiformes; family Protopteridae; genus Protopterus; species Protopterus annectens. Next base: position 564,886,346 of record NC_056749.1, read on the forward strand.
TACCAATCCCAAATGGATGGCCAGACCTGCCCCCAAATCAGTGGGCAGTGGCCCAGAAACAAGTACTGTCCCTCATGGACATGGGGACTATTCAACCAGTACCAGAAGAGGAAAAGGGACAGGGTTTCTATTCAAGACTTTTCCTGGTACCCAGAAAAGACAAATCATGGCGTCCAATTCTGGACTTATCTTCTCTAAACACATTTCTGGACATTCCAAAATTCAAGATGCTGACTCTTCAACAGTTACTTCCTTTGCTAGGCAAAGATGCCTGGTTGGTTAACTCTAGACTTAAAAGAGGCTTACCTGCATATCCCAGTCAGGGAATCTTGCAGAAGATATCTCCCCTTCAAAGCAGGCTGCTTGCATTACCAGTTCTCTGCAATGGCCTTTGGCTTATTTAGTGCACCCAGGGTCTTCACAAAGTGCCTGGCTCCAGTAATTGCATTTTGCAGGCGAAGAAATATTCAAATATATCCATACCTGGACGATTGTCTAATTCAGACAGATAACAAGGACTTTCGTCTAAAGCATCTGGCATTTGTAAAAAGGGTTCTAACTTGTCTAGGGTACACCATAAACGAAAAGAAATCACAACTGGTACCCTCTCAAAAAATTAGGTGCAAGCTTGAATACAACTGCCCAGATGGCTTACCTTATGCCAGAAAAGCAAATTTATTTGGTAACTTACTTCAAACAGGTGGCCACAAAAACCCTGCTATCTGCAAGACAAATCCTGCAAGCCTTGGGGTTCATGGCCTCCTGCATTCTTCTAATTCCATATGCAAGACTGCATATGAGGAAATTTCGGTGGTACTTAAAAGGTTTATGGAGTTAACATTGTCACAGCCTGGAAACAATGATTCCTATCATACCTTGCCTGCAACTAGAGTTCCTATGGTGGGCAGAGGCCTGCCACCAAAACAAGGGACTGCCATACACTCCACCCCCTGCCGCCCAAACCCTAACTACAGATGCATCAGACTATGCGTGGGGGGGGGCTCATCTGACAGGGAAGTGCATTCAGGGCAAATGGAGCCCATATCAAATGCACCTTCATATCAATCAGAAAGAGATGCTAGCTGTACAGACTGCACTGACAGCCTTCAAGGACTACCTTCATCCAGGACAGTTAATGATAGAGAGACAACACCACAGTTATGTAGTACATAAACAAGCGGGGGGTACACACTCCTACCCCCTTTGCAGACTAGCCATGGCATTGTGGAACACGGCCTTGACCTACCGAATACAACTACAAGCTCAATTCCTGCCAGGAAAGCTGAGTACTCTGGCAGACAAACTAAGCAGAAATCTCATAGACCCACACGAATCGGAACTGGAACCATGTTGACACGCAGATGGGGAAGTCGAGACATAGATCTTTTTGCCTCACCTCATAACTATCAGTTGGATAAATTCTGCACAAGAACTCATCACAAAAAAGCCTGGAAAGCGGATGCTCTGTCATTTAACTGGAAAAACCTATCAGTCTATGCTTTTCCCCCTCTGCCTCTGCTCTCCAAAGTTCTACTAAGTCAAACAGGACAAACCAAATATGATTCTGATTACTCCAGATTGGCCTCACCAACACTGGTACCCACTCTTGCGCAATATGTCACACCTTCCACCGTGGCACCTGCCTCAGACACCTTATTTACTGTCTCAGCAGAACAACCAAATTCTGCACACTCGGCTCCAAACTTTGAATCTTGCAGTGTGACTAATCACCTAAATTCACCCTTAACATCCCTCAGCAAACCTGTGATGCTTGTCATTTTGGAGACTAGAAGACCTAGTACTAGAAAAGCTTATGCTGACAAAATGGAAAAGATTCTGTGCCTGTAATCCAGTCACAAGGAATAAGCACAGCAGTGCCCAATATTCCTCAGATTTTACAATACTTAACTGAGATGCTTCACAAGGGCCTGTCGTTTTCTTCCATAAAAATCCATGCCTCAGCCATTTCAGCTCATTACAACACAGAACCTCCCCTCTTCTGTCATCCACTGCTCAAGCAGTTCCTCAGAGGGGCCAAAAATTTGAGACCACCCAGGAGAGCCTAGGCCCCGACCACGACATACCTTGCTGTCGGTTTTGTGCCTTATTTAATCAGTGCTCTATCTGTCATCTGTATATTTTCGCCTCTAAATATTTTGGTTCTCGGTTTAATTATCCAAAAATGTCGACGGTTAGCCATCCGACTACTGGGATTCTGAAAAAAACACAAAGATAAAGACAGAGACAGGCCGCCGAGGTCCAAAACCCCTGACGACGCTTCTCCTAAGCCAGTCGCCATTTCTCCGGTATTCAGTGAGGCGCTTTCACAGCCCCTGATACCCACTACCTCTGATTCTCAGGCCTGTACTGAGACCCATTCGGAGTCCGGTATGCCGCAATGGGTCCGGAGCCGCTGTGCAGGCACCGGCTTCTGAGGGTGTATTCAGGCCTACGGACTTGCATATTAAACAGACGCCTCCTTCTTTACTTAGGCCTAAATCTCGAACCATGTCTAAAAACCAACACCCAGGCCACATGCTCAGGCCTCCATGCTAAAAAGCAAATGATAAGAATGGCTGAAGATCTAATAACTCTAATCAGGGGTAGCCACCCCTCTTCTAAGAGGCCTAGGACTGAAGTTGATTATGAGTCTTCTGACCAGGATTCTATTTTTTTGATGATCTGGATTTGCCCTTATCTACTTATGAAGATTCTGATGCAGAGGACTCTATTCCTTCTGCTTCCCTTCCTGAGGATTTTTCTTTTGGGGAAACCTTACATACTTTAAGGGTGCATTTCCATTGGGAAAGCCAGGATTTTTCTGATTCAAAAAAGAGGCTTAGGGATTTCCTTCTCCTACCTCAGCATAGGCCTTTAGCTATTCCTCCTGTACTAGACATTGTTGATGATACTTTTTCGGAATCTAGTTTGGCCCCTGATTCCTTGCCTCCTGCTCTCAGAAAGCCTGACAGATAGTACAGGGTCGCAGAGTCCCACAAGTTCCTTTTTAAAAATCCTATTGCAGATCCAGAGACTATTTCACAGGGGCCCAAGGGCATTAAGGCTTCTACTGTTAAAAATCCTACCCCTTCTGATAGAGACTCCAGGGCACTGGATAGAAGGGGTAAGAAGGTTTACACTTCTGCAACTTTGGCCATTAGGGCTTTAAACTGCCAGTTTCACATGTTAAAGTATCAGCAACATGTTATTGGACTGCTTAAACAGAAAATGATGTTGATTTCCTGACTGTGTGGAAAATAGGAATTACAGAATTTAATGCATTCTGCTGAACAAGTTGGAAAACATACTTTGCAATGTGGTTTTGATTCATTAGAGGCATCTTGCAGGGCTGCCGTTACTGGGTCTGTGCTCAGAAGGCGTGCTTGGCTTAAGGAGCAATCTTTGCTGGATCATGTTAAAGCTAAATTGTTGGATGCTCCTTTAAATCAGGACCGCCTGTTTGGCAACAAGGTTGAGGAAGTTCTTAAAAAGATGGAAGATAAAGCTAAATCTATGCAAACTGTTAAAGATTTCTTACAAGTTCAGCCTCCTAGATTTAGTAGGCACTGGCCCTCTAAGAATTGGTCCTTTCCAGCCCCTTCCAGGTCTTCTCAAGCCAAACCCAGACACAGCAAAAATCGCAGGTTTCAGTCCCAGGGGGCACACACAACTAAGCAGTGGGGGGCCTCCACTTCCAAATCTGGGAATAATAAGACTCCCCCCTATGGTAAACTGTCTGAATGACTTCCTTTTAAAATTTCCAAGCACTCATCAACTGACTGCCCTTTTGGGGGAAAAGATTGCTCTTCATGCAAAGAATTGGGAACTCATTACCCAGGACAAATGGGTTTTAAATATGGTGTCCCAGGTATACAGATTTCACTTCCACACATTGCCAACACCAAGCGGGTGGCCGGACCTACTCCCAAATCAGTGGGCAGAGGCCCAAAAACAAGTACTTTCTCTTTTAAGCATGGGGGCTATTCAGCTGGTACCAGAAGAGGAAAAGGGACAAGGTTCTATCCGAGACTTTTCCTGGTACCCAGAAAAGACAATTCATGGCGTCCTATCCTGGACCTGTCTCCTCTAAACACCTTTTGGGAGACTCCAAAATTCAAGATGCTGACTCTTCAGCAATTTCTTCCTATGCTAGGCAAAGATGCCTGGTTGGCAACACTAGATTTAAAAGAAGCATACCTGCACAGAATCTTGCAGAAGATACCTACGCTTCAAAGCAGGCTACATGTGCTATCAGTTCTCTGCACTGCCCTTTGGCTTATCCACTGCGCCCAGGGTATTCACAAAGTGCCTAGCTCCAGTTATTGTATTTTGCAGACAAAGAAATATTCAAATGTACCCATACCTGGACGATTGTCTAATTCAGGCAGAAAGCCAGGACATACTTTTGAATCATCTGGTCTTTGTACAAAGGGTTCTAACTTGTCTGGGGTACACCATAAACGAAAACAAATCACACCTGGTACCCTGTCAACAAATTATATTCTTGGGAGCAAGCTTGAATACAACTTCCCAGATGGCTTTCCTCATGCCAGAGAAACAAATTCATTTGACAACCTACTTCAAACAAGTGGCCACAAAAACCCTGCTATCTGCAAGACAAATACTGCAAAATTTGGTGTTCATGGCCTCCTGCATTCTTCTAATTCAATTTGCAGGACTGCATATGAGGAAACGACAGTGGTATATAAAAAAACTATGGTGTCAACACTTTCAGGATCTGGAAGCAATGATTCCTATCATACCTTGCCTACGTCTAGAGTTCCTTTGGTGGGCAGAGGCCTGCCACCAAAACAAGGGACTACCTTTCACACCACTCCCTGCCACCCAAACCCAAACAGACGCATCAGACTATGCATGGGGGGGCTCACCTGGCAGGGAAGTGCATTCAGGGCAAATGGAACCCAAGTCAAATGTACCTGCTTATCAGTCAAAAAGAAATGTTAGCTGTGCAGAATTCTTTGACAGCCTTCAAGGTCCACATTCTTCCAGGACAACTGATGGTAAAGACGGACAACACCACTGTTATGTCGTACATAAACGAGCAGGGGAGTACACATTCTTACCCCCTCTGCAGACTAGCCATGGCATTGTGGAACACAGCCTTGAGCTACCAAGTGCACCTACAAGCTCAATTCCTGCCAGGAAAATTAAATTCACCGGCAGACGGACTAAGCAGAAACCTCATGGACCCAACTGGAACCAAGGATTTTCAACATGTTGACAAGCAAATGGGGGAGCCCAGATATAGACCTGTTTGCCTCTCCCCAAAACTACCAATTGGTAAAATGTTGCACAAGGACTCCCCACAAACAAGCCTGGAAAGTGGATGCTCTGTCTATGCCTTTCCCCTCTGCCTCTGCTCTCCAAAGTACTACTAAAAATCAAACCGGACAAACCAAGGATGATTTTGATTGCTCCAGACTGGCCGTGCCAACACTGGTACTCACTCCTGCGCAGTGCGTCATGGTTATCCCCATGGCACCTGCCTCAGACTCCTTCCCTGTTGTTTCAGCAGAAGAACCAGATTCTGCACCCTCAGCTTCTAACACTGAATTTTGCAGCCTGGCTAATTACATAATCTCTCCTTTACCATCTCTCAGTAAACCTGTGATAGATATCATTTTAGAGGCAAGGAGGCCTAATACTAGAAAATCGTATGCTGAAAAATGGAAAAGATTCTGTGCCTGGAACCAGTCTCAAGGGATGAGCACAGCAGTGCCCAATTTACCTCAGATTTTACAATACTTAACTTTGATGCTTCACAAGGGCCTGTCTTTTTTCCTCCATTAAAATTCACCCCTCAGCCATTTCAGCTCTTTATAACATAGAACCTCCCCTCTTCTCTCATCTACTGCTCAAGCAGTTCCTCAGAGGGGCCAGAAATTGAGACCACCCAGGAGAGCTCCAACCCCAGCCTGGGACCTTAACTTTGTCTTGGAGAAACTTTTTCTACCTCCTTTCAAGCCAGCTGCTACTGCAGACTTAAAATTTCTTTCTTGGAAAACAGCTTTCCTTTTAGCAATCACTTCAGCTAGAAGGGTATCTGAATTACAGGCCCTTATGGCAGTGGAGCATTTCATCATCTTTTATGCGAACAGGGTGTCCCTCAGAACCAATCCATCCTTCATGCCCAGGTGGTATCCATTGTGGCTCTTGATCAGTCCATTCATTTGCCAACCTTATTTCCCAATCCACAGAATAAAGGGGAACAGATACTGCATTCCTTAGATGTGCACAGACAACTTAGATTCTACTTGGACAGGACTAAACCTCAAAGGAAATCTGAACAACTGCTGGTGGCATTTGCTGCAGGGGCAGAGGCGAAGGCTATTTCAAAGCAAACCATTTTGAAAATGGATAAGCCATTGCATTTATTTCTGCTTTAGGCACCTTAGAAAACCTATCCCCCAGGGGATCAGACCTCACTCCACCAGGGCTGCATCTACCTCTACAGCCTTTCTCATAGGCATCCCTACCAGGGACATCCTAGAAGCTGCTACCTGGAGTTCTGTACATACTTTCAGCAAGCATTATCATTTGCCAATTTTCTCTGAATTCAGAGCTGGCTTTGCCACTGCAGTCTTGCAGGGCCTTATAGCTGGCCCTAATGCTATCTAAATTCCTCCTCCCAACCATAGCTTTGGGAATCTACCCAGATGTAATGACTGCAACAGTGAAATACGAAGAACATAGTGCAGTTGTGTACACTTACCATTAAATGTAGATGTTCGAGTGTATTCACTGTTGCAGTCCTGGTTACCCTCCTTCCAGCCCCCTAACTTCTTTAGACTATACCTGTACTTTCCTTTACTATGCTTAAAAGCCTTTTTGGTGTGTATGCTTTTTTTTTTGGAGGACTATTTTGTGCTTTTATGTTTAATTACTTCCCATTAGGCGGGCACCTGACATCTGGGGCAAGAAAAACTGATGTAATGGCATCGGCTGCATTTTTATACCCCTGATGACCTGACGTCATGGAAGAAGGGACAGCAACCGACGCAGGACCCAAGACTTTGTTAAGCAGGCCAACTGAGAGCTACCTGCAAGCAGATAACCCAAATGGTAATGACTGCAACAGTGAAACACAACTGTACTTTGTGGTGAGTACATAACTTCTTTTCTTCTAGACAGACGAGATGAATTTGAGAATCTTGGCTATTGCAATGCAATAAAGTCTCCATTTCAGACTGTTCACCCCATGTCTGCCTTTTTCTGACATCGATTTTCAAGTGTCATTTCACCTTCCCTTACATTTAAAAATCTTGGCTTATGAGGGAAGCCATCCTGGACTGTATTTGTCCCTTCATGCTTTAACCATTGGTCGGTTTCAGGCTTCTGACAGACATTTTATACCTTATCTACACTCTTGAGTCACTGATACCAAGGATAACTCTTGTGTAGATCATTACACCTGAAGATGATTCTACCTGCACTGTGTGCATAGGAATCGAGGATATTTTCAGGGAATGGTTCTGCTAAAGACTTTACCACTTCAGCTGTCTTATCCAGCCTTAGCCTGGCAGTAGTAGGTTGCAGTTGTTCACCTTTATTAGTCACATAGGGTGTCTTGCAGACCAGTTAAGATTCTTTTCATAGCTGGCATCCAACCCATTCAGAGGGCTAGCTAAGACAATTTGTCTTGTCATTAATAAAGACTGAACCTCCTCAGCTATGAAAGTTATGTGCTTGCCATAAAATTAGAGCTACTAATAGGATGCAATCCTCTTAGTACTTCTGCCACTGTCATCCTCCTCTGGGTGTAATTGGTCTCCGTTTCAGTCCTACTACCCAGACACAAGTCTTATCCAGGGTAATGTTTTCTCTGTTTTTCATTCCCTCACAGCAGAGGCACACAGAGTAATTTTTCCTTTTTTTCCAGAGCAATTACACTTGGCAAGGAGACCAGTTGCCAGTTTTTGGAGTACATGTATATGGACCTTTAAAGCTACCGCTTCCATAGTGGAGGTTATAGAAATTTGTCTACTACAGTGAAACTTGCATTTTGGCTGCATTTTTTTTTACTTGTGTCACACTACATCTCAAGGATGGGTGATATGCAGTTTCTGGCAATGAGCTGCTTTGAAAGTTTGGACTAATCCCAGTTTGTTCTGCTCCACTGGTAAAGTTTCCTGGATGCCCCTTCAGGCCTTGCCATGCCCGTCTTCTGTTATGGTTTGCTTTCAGTGGTGACTTTGTATTTGCTCTTGGTCAGGTATTCTTGGGCTAGTGCAATACCCTTTCTGGCATTCTTTATAAGAGGTTCTTTCCAGTTTTATATCTTGTTTTCACATGATTTGGTTGTTGGAGGTAGACCTGATTTTTTTGTGGTTTTGGCCTGCCTTTAGTAGGCTAGCAGCTTGAATGTGGAATGAGCAGCGCAGTGATGCAGCTCTAGCGTTGTTGCCTGACAGCAAGAGGTTCTCCAGTTTGATTCTAGTCTGCATGTCCTCCCTGCATTCGTTTGGGTTTCCTCCCATGTTACAAAGACATACATCTGGAGCTTTTCTCCCTTGGCCTCTGCTGAAAATTGGCTTTGTTCCAAGTCTGACTTTCCCAGTTAAATGTAAAATAATTAAATGTCTGCTTGGGCATCTTCTTTCTTTTGGTAGTCTCCCAAACATATCCAAATTCCTACCAAGATTATCTTCCAGAGGTAACCAGATCCCTTAGTGATTTCATGGACTGACATTACAAGTTGGGATTTTCCTCCTCTTTCCTGTTGCAAAGGTAAATGCAGCTTTTTCACTGGCAGACGTCATAGGATCATAGGTAGATACTAGGCTATCAGCCCAAGGATGTACGTAAGCCTAGCCAGCAAGGTTCCATAGCTTACGCCACCCAAGAAAGTTATTTTCCTGTGCCACTGTCCAGCAGAGACATAAGTGATCCCTGGGGTGTATTTCCTATTTCCCATCCACTCATCAAGATTTTCCTTGAAGAGTGCTAATGAAGAACTTTGCTTGACATAGATGGGTAGCTTGTTCCAGAGTATAGGAAGTCTCTGGGACAGGAATCTATCCCTCCAGCATGTCCTGTTTGTTGTGGTCAAAAGGTTTAGGTATATTGATGAAGTCTACATCTACTGTTGTAGTAGACTGCTATAGGGTCTTCTTTGCTGTCTCATGTAAGCATTTAAAATTGGTCTGCTAGTTTATGCTGTAAACTAGTTGTCACTGTCCTTTTTGGTTACATTGTGGTCCTGTCTTGAAATTGAACATTGTGTTTCGTGAAGATTCTGTCTGGTGGGGTAATAGTCCTGTATGTCTTTGAGGGTGGGTGTTGACTCATCACCCCGTATTTCTCCTGTGGTATCCACATCCCTTGGTATGACAGACTTCCAGTTCCATGAACTAGTGGTTTATTCCTGTTTGTAACTTTGGTCAGAGTCTGTGGGATACATTTTGCATTATTCTACATTAATGGTTGGAGAGATCTCTGCTTGATTTTTCTGCTGGCATCCCTTGGGCATCTTCTCTAGTTGACCATAATAGGAAGGTTTTGTCCATATCACCTTCCTTTTTCACATCTGTTCTTTGGGTTCCTGCAGGTTTATCAGGTGGGAGTTTTACTTGCCTTGGAGAACTCTCAGTAACTTAGGTAGGTTATTTCTTGTTTCTCCCTGGAGCATCAGGGTGTTGTACCTTATTTGGTAATCTCCAAGTGTAGTACCTCGCAGGGTGCGCAGTAGCAAATCCTGCCCCGAACACGCCTCCTGGCTAAGTGCACATGAATATTTGATGATGATATGATGCCTAAGCGTCAATATGAAGCATTTTACAGAAACAAATGCACACACAGAAAACTTGTTTGCCACACCTACTATGCACAGCTTGTCATTACCTATCATCTCCTGATGCATTTTATTTTGATGATGCTTAGGTATTGTAGTTGAGTCAAACAACCATGCTTGAAAAAGAGTTAAAACAATGAATGTACAGCACAACTGGTACAACGGGGGCTGAAAAAAAGTTACCACTGATCTGTCAGTATACTGGGTTAACCAAGTAATTAAAACTATAAAGAATTAGGCAAAAATGAATCTCTGAGCCATTCCCAAACACAAAACAAAATCATATTTATTCAGTTTTATAGTCAATGACTCGTGTGGTGCACTAATGCAGAATACTGCAGTTGCAGGTATGTATTATACAGTTAACAGTTAGGTACAGTTTAAAATCTGCAAGTTGTAGTGTCGCAATGTTTCATAGCCAAAGCCAAAACAATGTCAGAGCTGCGCAGCATTTATTTATCTTCAAAGCATGCACATTACTGGAGGTTTTACACTTTCATTATAGGGTTTGGTGTTGTAAAGTAATATTGCCTCCTTTTTTTCTTTGAAATTTTCACCATCAGAGCTTTGACTAATAAAATTCAGAAGTTATATTTTTTTCAGTGTTCTTCTTTTAACTGTCCTGTAGACATTTCAAAGTTGTTTCGATTCTGTTCCGGCAGCAGTTAAACATACTTTTCATTAAAGTGTAAAAGTGTGACTGTGTGATTTTGGACAAAGCAAAAAATATTGGTGGGCTAAAAGGCCATTGGGACTTGCTTGTTTTAAATTTGTTGACACCTTGTCCTTTTTATAGTGCGGGAATGGCTATTTGGTATATGCCTGTTTTACTTATCTTAAATAATAAAGTTACCGATGCGCGGGAGTGGCTATTGGGTATATGCCTGTTTTGCTGATCTGAAATAATTAATAAAGTTACCGATGCTGCATAATCCAGTTTACTGAACTTTACTATCGTTTGACCGATGCTCCACTGTAGTTCACCCTGACAATCATGTATGTTACGCCCACTCCACGCCCAAAGCTGCGCAGAACAGAGTGCAAGGTACTTCACTTGGAGATTACCTAAAATACGGCATTAAAAACTAAAATTATATTTCAGTAGTGACAACGTGACGATTCTTGTTGATAGATAAATACTTTTACAGTAATACTATTTGTTTAAAAGCAATTCTGCGAGTCTATTCATTTGATAATTAAGGCAACGTTACGGAATGAAAAGGTTTACAATCCCACACTAACATACAACCTAATGAATAGGTTAAAACAAAAGTCTGTATGCAGGAGCATTTACATAACACAAAAGGACAAACCCGTTCCTAAATGCAGAAAGCCGTTTTTTTACAAACAAGAAAGGGCTACTGCCTTTCCATCAACAGTGATTTTACCTACAGTCCCAACAGGCTGTAAGCAGTTTTGAAACTCAAACGCAAAATAATCCACTTCAATGCCCCAAAAGTGCCCATGTGGCCAACGCTGGCGCATCCACTAGCACCTACAGATCTGAAATGTTTTGTTGGCTTAAAAACAGAAATCTCTGCCGACGCCACATGCAATGTTCTCCAACTGAACTGGTTTGCAAAGAACCAAGACATTTACACACTACTTGGCCACTTGAACAAGATCACACCTCAAAGCAACCGGTTTCAGGCCAAAACTTGAGTCAGCACTCACGAAATGAAAGCACAGGATTCCAGGAAAAAGTACTAAAGCACAGTCAGAGTTCAGGTCACTATGAAGGCATTGATAAATTCCATTTACAAAACTATGAACGTAAACCACTTTTGAAAACGTTACAATATGCAAAATGGTGTAATGTACTTTCTATACCCCGTGGTACCCCATGGTATGCGCAGTAACAAACCCCACCCGCACCCCCAACTGTTCACGCTCCGAAGTGACGCGGCTGTGGGCATATTTTGAATATTTAGCAGGGTATGATACTCAACCAGCTTAACTATACTCGTCTCCGTGTCTTTATTTTTAAAATGGTGGTGATTACACTTCACAGTGATATTCTATGCAGTTGAATGAAAGTGGTATATTTAGAATGTTTAAAGGAATACCTGCCATGGTATTTACATACAGCAGCAGCACTCGTACCGAGTATATTTACATGACTTAAAATATTTGTCAATCAAACTCAGTTTACATATGATGATTACTTAGTAACGATTCTATCAACCAAGAAACTCCTAAAGGTGTGGAGGCCCGCCCATGTGGAACTAAAGTACAATACGGGAGCTTTTTTGGGACATGTGGATTAGTGTGCTAGTCTTGTAGTTGTTTACTTAGCTGTATCGCTTCACTTGTTACTTTTTAGCCTTCTACATGCACCATACTTTTCGATACTACAAGTAACCTTATAATAGTTTTCTTTTTCCTCCTTTTGGATTCGCTTGTAATAAATTTAAGCTAGAAGAAACTATTAAGTGCTCCTCTCCACTTTTTACGTTATCTGACGTTCTACGGTTTCTAATAATGTGTACTGTGGTTACATATCCTAGCATTTATTTGGTCTTCTAGCATTTGAACTAGTTCAATGGTGGTTTCCAGAAGATATATATAACTAATGCTGCTTGCTTTTTCAGTAAGCTAATTAAATTTATTGTACTGAACTATGTTTGGCTAATTATTTGAGGTTGTGTAGAAGTGCTTAGTTAAGTGATGGCAAACCTTTTGGGCTCGGTGTGTCAAAAATTTGGAAAATGCCTATTGTGACTATGAGTGTCATCCCCAACAAAAGAGAAACAATTCTTTATATATTCATTTGTTTAAAAAAATACAGTTCAGTCGTGTGCTGCAATGTGTTATAAAACTAATAGAAAAATCAGTGACCTACAATAGGGAAAACAATATGCACACTGATAATTGGGCTTAAAATAGTGCACCAAAAAATTACCATACTTTTAATAGTAATTTTGAATTGAACTGAAAAAAATATGGAACACATTGCATTTGATTTGAATAACATCAATTAATGAAATTTTTTGTTGCTGAATTTTAATAGATAAGTGCAAGGGAACATATTTCTTGTATTTTTGTTCATTCAGTTTCCTTGGTAACTTGGGTGTTGGGGATGCTGATGTGCCACCCAAAATGTGGCGTGTCATCTTTGACATGTGTTTCATAGGTTTGCCATCATTAGCTTAGTTAATCTTAAGCTTTTTGAAACTGTCTTGGCCTGTTACAAGTGTATCTATGAGGTATTGTTCTCTGTACGTTCTTTGCTATGCAAAAATGTAGGTTGTGCATTTTCAGAGGTGCACAACCAGCTTGATGATGATGGGATTTGAAACGTTAACTCCCAAATTCTGTGGTAATGTTAATTTTTCTCTTTTGGCTTGAAATTTATTTATTTACATTTGTTGACCGGGAGTGTACAGACAGTAGTTACATTGGAGTTACATAGCAATTAACAATTTGATTAACATAGCAATTAACAGTAACAGATGAAGAACACAGTACATTAGTAGACAACTAGAATCTTTGTCTGCGAAGTACATAAACATTAACAATTGTTAAAATAAGAAGTTCCTGCTGTATAATAAGTAGTAGGCTTATGAGCATTCGAGCTTGCTATAATCAAGGTAGTTAGTGGGGTGGAAAGAAAGGTAGTGGGTGGATAGGGTGGGTGATATTAGAGTGATAGTTGCAAGGGCATAGCCAGCATGTTTTTAGATGTGCTTTTAGTAAAGTTTTAAAGTGGGTGCATAATGGGTACAGAGGTAATTGTGGGTGCATAATGGTACAGAGGTAATTGTGGGTGGGAGGAAGTTCCATAATTTGGCTATGGCACAAGAGAATAGTGCTTCACCAGCAGAGTTATTGGCTTTAGTGATCTGCAAGTGATTTTTGTTGCTGGATCTTAGTGGTCTGGTGGTGCGATAGGGTTGGAGTAGATTCTGGAGGGATGGGACATTTAGTGGATGGTTTACTAGTTTGTGGGTGAGTGTGAGTTGATACCATTGAAGGAGGTGAGGGAGTTCAAGCCAGCCCAGTTCAGCAAGTGAGAGACAGTGGTGACTACGGTAGGATGCCCCTGTGGCGAATTTGGCAATTTTGTTGTAGCAGCTCTCTAGCTTTTTTAGATCGCATTGCCTTAGGTTGGTATATATTGGAGAGGCATAAAGTAGGGTGGAGATAAGGTGGGAATTTGCTACTGAAATCTTTGCTGCTTTGGTGAGAAGTTGCTTATTTCTGTATAACGCTCCTAGTTTTATGTTGACTTTTTTATGGTCATGGATATGTGAATGTTAAATTTTAGTTTATTGTCTATTTCCACTCCTAGCAATTTGGTGTGTTCTGTTGGGTGTATAGTGGTGGTGTGTTTTGCTGTGATGTTAAAGTGAGAGTTGTTTTGAGTATGTTTTGTGGTATGTAAGATGAGTAGTTTAGTTTTGTTTGGGTTGAGTATTAATTGGTCATCGGATAACCACGTTTCAACAGAGGAAAAGGCTTCCTGTGGGACTTTTTGCAGTTTGGGTAGGGACTGGGCTGAGCAGATGATGATCGAGTCATCTGCGTATTGTATGAGTGTGCCATGTTTGGTGGCAGAGGTTAGATTATTGGTGAAAATAGAGAAGAGTAGTGGTCCAAAGGATGGATCCTTGGGGGAGCACCTATAGAGACAGGTAGTTGTTGGCGGTCTGACAGGTAACTCTGAAACCAGTTGGTGACTGATTGAGAGAAGGATAGGTTATTGAGGACAGAGATGAGTTGTTTGTGTGGGACCATGTCAAATGCTTTAGATAGGTCTAGGAAAGTAGCAGTGGAGAGAGAGCCATTGTTTTTATGCTGAAGGATAGTGTTAGTAAAGGAGAGTAAGGCAGTGGTGGTGCTATGGTTTGGATGGAAACCATGCTGAGTATTGGAAAGGAGGTTGTTAGTATGGAAATAGTTTGAGACCTGAGAGTGAATGTATCTCTCTAGTATTTTGGAGAGTGGAGAGAGAATAGCTATAGGGTGGTAACTGGTTAGTTCTGTGGAGGGACCACCTTTGTGGAGGGGAATTATATGTGATACTTTCCGTAGTGTGGGAAAGTAACTTTCTGACAGAGATCGGTTGATCAAGATGGATACTGGGTAGGCCAGAGCATCAGCTGCGATTTGTAGGTATTCACTTGGGAGGTTGTCTGTTGCTAATTTGGTGGGCTTAAGTTTAGTTGAGAGTTTTTTTTTTTTATGTTGGAGGTAGGTACAGGAGAAAAAGAGAAGGCAGTAGGGAGATTACTAGTTGAAGGTGTGGGTTGGAGGGGAGGGGGGTTGTGTTTAGCTAGTGATAGTATGGTTTGTGTGAAGTGTGTGTTGAATGAGGTAGCAATATTTTCGGAGGAGTGAGGGATGTACTGACTTTACCTGGGTGGAGGATGGAGTTTATGGAGGACCAGAATTGTTTGGGGCTGTGTTGGGAGGAGTCTAGGGCAGACTGGTAGTATTGGAATCTGTCCTGTTTTATTAGCTTTTTGACTCTATTGCGTAGTTCTAGGAATTTTGGTCTAGTTGAGGGGGTTTTGGTTTTGCGCCAGTGCTCCCAGGCTTTATCCCTGTTTTTCATTTCTGACTTGGTGGTTTTCTGTAGCCAGAGGGAGGGTTGTGCTTTGGTTCTAGAAAGTCTTAAGGAGGCATGGTAATTAAGGATGGTCAGGAAGGTAGTATTAAAAAATTCAACTGCGTCAAGACTGAGGTACTTTAGAGGATGCCAGTTACATTCTTTGAGGGATGAGACGAATGTGAGTGGGTTAAGTTTAGTTTTTTACGTATTTGATGGTAGATGACAGGTTTAGCTTGGTATAGGTATTTTTTGAGTAGGTATGTTGGGGAGTGATCATTGAGGCTATCTGATAAGCAGCCTGTTTATATATGACTGGGTGATCTTTCTGACTAGTATCCAATCCAGGGTAGTATGCTTGCTGGAGTTTTTATTTATCCTGGTTGGCGACTGGACTAGTTGGGTGAAGCCATGAAGGTTTACATGGGGTTGGATGGTTGCCAGAACAGGATTGCCAGTCAATATTGAAATCACCTAAAATTATAGTTTCTTGGGGGAGATGGTGGGTAGACCAGCTAAGGAGGTTTTTTCTAGTGGAGGGATGTTTGGCCAGGTGGGAAGTAGCATCCAATTATGTTGATGGTTTTGTTTTGGTTTATTTTGAGGTTGGTATGTATTATTTCTTCATTGCCTATTTGTGGAGCTGATGACTTTAAGATCTGGATGTTTAGATGCTGTTTAAGTATTGTAGCTACACCACCTCCTTTCTTGTTTAGCCGGTCTACTTTTAGTATGCCATAACCGGTAGGGAGGATTTGCTCACTCGTAATGTGAGGTTTTAGCCAGGTTTTTGTCAGGATGACTATATCTGGGGAGTACAAGTCTATGGTGACATGGAGTTCAAGGACTTTGCTGGACCTCCTTTCTTGTTTAGCCGGTCTACTTTTAGTATGCCATAACCGGTAGGGAGGATTTTCTCACTCGTAATGTGAGGTTTTAGCCAGGTTTTTGTCAGGATGACTATATCTGGGGAGTACAAGTCTATGGTGACATGGAGTTCAAGGACTATGTTGGATATACTTCTAATATTTAGGCTTAGTAGAAGGAAGTCACTTGGCTTTTTATTGGCTGTGATATGAGAGAAGTTGTGGTTTCTAGTCTGTTTATGAGGATTGGGGTTGGAGATGGTAGGGCCAGGGTTGGGGTGGATGTCTCCACTTAGGGCTAATTTTGATATGCTTGAGGTTATTAGTCTTCCAAGTTTTTGAATGTGTTTGTTTATTAGTGAAACTTTATGATTGTGCTCTGTGGGTAATAGGTATGGTGGGAGGGTTACTATGTTAAGTTGTAGGGATGCTTTATGTTTGAGTAATATAGCTGCTAGAATATGCAGGGGGTGCATATGGATGGTTCTTGAGTTGGTGGGAGGAGAGCTGAGTGAGGGTGAGACATGAGTTATAGTGTGAGTAGTAGTACAGTTGTAGTGGTTGAGTGGGGGAATGATGGAGTTTTGGTAGAATGTAAGATATGCAAGGAGAGTGCGTGCAGTGAGCGTAGTTAAGTAGGATGCAAGATATGCAAGGAGAGTGCATGCAGTGAGCATAGGTAAGGTATGCTTGTACATGTTAGCTGAGGAGGAGTGATAGTAGTGGGAAGATGGAGGAGGTAGTGTTGGGTTTAGTGCCGTGGTTGACTATTGAAAAGATGGGAGGGGTTTGTGAGTGTAATAAAGGTAGGACCACTGTGGGCGGGAGGGAATAGGGGGGCAGGGTGGGTAGAGACCCTGTTAGTTGCTCTTATGAGGGTGCTGGAAACAATCAGGTAACAGAGTAAACTGATAAAAAAAACATATGATAGTGAAGATGGAGACTCAGGTAGGTACCCTGTATTTCCACAAACTATCAGTTAGCTGTGCCCCAGTTTAGGCAGTTTTAATAAGTTTAATGGCAGAGCCGAGCATGAGGTGCTCAAAGGGTGTAGTTTTAAAAATGGTGCCTGCCACAGTTAATATTTATTAACTTTGGGATTGGCTTAAGGTAATAAACAGAGAAGGGGAAGGGGGGAACAAGGGTGTGAGCAGGCAGTTCTTTTGTACTGCTGCTAATGAGCCAAAGCAAAGACAAGTTTGTGTTTAAGAAACAATCAGAACTGACCAAGGACTGTTAAGCAACTGTAAGTCATTTCTTAACCATTTCTCATGTTAAAAAACAGGATAACCTTGTATCAGTAGGCTACTGTGGTCTCAGTTTAAATTAACAAACACACAGTATTTATCAGTTATGGATACTATTTGCTAACAGAAGGGAAAAAGAGAGAAAATGAAAGATGAGTGTGTGTGTGTGTGTCTGTGTGTGTCTGTGTGTGTGTGTGTGTCTGTGTGTATCTGTGTGTGTGTGTGTGTGTGTGTGTGTATAGAGGGGGGCTGCTTACAAGCCAAATCAGAGTGCTCTCTAGGGAATAATGAATATTGGCTCAAACAGGTAGACACATACTCAAAGTTAACTTTAGCTGTTTGCAGACAGTTCAGACCTGGACTGCGCTTTTCTTATAAGAATAATAAAGGTGGTACCACAGTTGACTACTTAGAGTGGTGTTAGGTTGGAGAGATGCAGAGCTCCTCATGGGGCCTGTAGCAGAGTGGATTGTAGTTTTTTTCCCCTTTGAACCTGCAGTGTCTTATGAAGTGTAGTGCATTTCCACATCAATTTTAACTCTGGGAAAAAGAGAGAGGAGTTGTTATGATACTTTAGGCAAGTGATAGGTCTTAAGTGCAGCCTTACTTTTTTTCCACTGTTAGGTAGATCTAATACTGAATATTCCCTGTGAAGATGTTGAATGTGTCTAGGTTAGTTTTATAGTCCAGCTGTTAAGTTATCCTCTGTAAGTGAATGTGATTGCAGTTTTGGATGTGTGGTAGTGTGTGCGTTACACATCACATTGATGCAGGTAATAGAAATTCAAAGCTCAATTCTAACATCTTTGTACATTGTGTTTGAGCAGTTTTTTTTTTACGTATTGGGTATATATGGTCAGTAGCTAGTGTTTTCCATTTTTCTTTGGCTTTTGGGGATTAAAAGGGGTCCTTTTGTGTTTAGTGCCACCACCCAATAAACCAACAAACAAGTTAATAATTTGTTTTCACAGTTAAATAATACTGATAATGGATGGCAAGGAAACCTGCTTCCACTTGCTTCGAAGAGAGTGTAGGAAATGTACTGTAACTAAATCAACTTGCACACTGGCTTACTGTTCATAAATCTTCAAATGACATATGTAAATATTGTAAATAAACCTAGTATGCTGTAAATATTATACTTAAATCACTTTATGTAGTTAGCATACGTATTATGCCACCCACTATACTGCTGAATTTGTGTGTTATCATATTTGTATGTTACATATTTGGATATTTGCCCGTATGGCCTGGGTTGTGGCTGAAAAAGGTCTGTTGATCAGTCTGCTTAACAGGTTATCAGTGTACAAATCACCTAAAAGTATTCTAGAAGCAGACTGTAGTGAGAACTAACTTGATGAAGTTTTTTTTAGGAAATTGATGAATAGTATAGCTGTTCACATTAATTAGATATGGAAGATGGGTCTGATTAGTAGCCAAGTAGTTGTGTATTTTCTGAAATAGATTGCAGGATTTGCAAAAGTAAATTATTTACAGATTTGAACAGCCACCACTCTGGTGTTTGTAAAGCTGTGCAGCAGATGGTCCAGATTGATGTAGGAGGGGCATCTACCTTTTGCTGATCCAAGGCTAGAATTAGGCAAGCCACACATTGAGGAGTGTGATGCTTTATGACTATGTGGGGACTCACCTCCTTGAAATGTGCAAGGTTTGAATTTACTTTGTTTGCAGTGTCTTAGTGATGGTTTCTGCGATGCTTGATTAGCAGTAAATTCACTTTATATTGGTAACTAGCCAATTCTAATGGTGCCTTCAGGTTTCTTTTCCCAGTGTGCACAAGGAAACAAGCGATTTCCATTTATTGTGATCGGTTTAAATTTGGAATTTGAAGGTACTGAAACATGGGTATCCAGTGTCACAGATGAACAACTCAGTCACAGATGTTTACCCTCTGTATGAGTTTGGAAAGTGGATCAAAGAGTTGTACTTCCTAGTATGTCTCTCTAGAGGCACTAATGATGGAAGGTGAGGACGTGAAAAACTTCCAACCATGTATGATGATAACTGAAGGAAATACTGATTTAAGGGTTTCATTGTTAGAACAGTAGAACACAGATTGTAGGCATGGAAATGAGCTGCTCAGCTAAGGCTGTGGTTTGGGACATGGATAACTCTTTAACTGTGTGGGAACAGATTGGATTTGATGATCCTTCTAGAGACAAATATGCATTGCCAGGAAAGAGACTGTGTTATAATGCAGTTTGTGAAACTGAAGACAGATTTTGACAAATGGCACACTTGTTAACAATTGCTTTGCACTGAGGCTGGATTGCTTTGTATTTTTTTGAGTTCCAGAACTCTCTTGTTTCTGTGTGAACTGGAGATCTAATAGTAGATATGCAGGCTTACATGTGCATGATACTATGCACCCTATATGAGAGAAACATGCTGCAATGACTAGTTTAAATTCTTCATTAGCAAGAACGAAAACAGGCCGTTGTAGGAGGTATATAAGGGAGGCAGGGAATCTTTGTACCTTTCATCAGGAAGATATAATGTTTCTATGTAATTAAGTAAAACAAAGTACCTATGTTCAGAGGTGACCCAGAAGCACTGTGCGTTACAATGTCTGGGAAGTTGACAGGCATGAAATAAATTAAAGTACCAGAGTGAGAGGGAAAATTGGACTTTGTTGGTAGAAAATAGTGAAAAAAGACGACTGCACATGGTTTGTATGGGATTCTTCCCAGACGGATGGTCCTGACAGAAGAGTGGTGCCTGGTTTTGTGCCAGCGACTGAAGTCTTAATACATACAAAAGCATGACAGGTATGGGTAAGAATACCAAGTTTTATATCGGACAGGGAAGTTAGAGAAAGAAAAGTTGGATTGAAGAAGTATAGGTTGTTGGTATAAACAGAAATGTCTTGGGAAGTCTGTATGTTAGAAATGACAGTGAACCCTGCAGAGAGGTTGTCGAGGGAGGAACTGTAACTTAAAAATTGGTAGACATCTGAAAAAAAGTGGGCATTTCTTAGTATGGTATACAGTAAGTGTAGCAGTTATATTAAGACATGGCAAATTAAGAGCATTGGGTGTTATTCATGTTGCTTTTGGCAAAATGTGCAAATGCCTCAGAAGTCATCTGAGAGCAGACCAGAAGGATTGATAGATGCATTCTGAGAGATGTTTTCCACTTTGAAAAGATTAAGCAAAAAATACTACATTCAGGAAGTGGAAAGAATATGGACAGTGTATTACTGATGGGAAAGGAGTGTTTCTCTGCATCATGTACAAGAAGACTGAGGTAATTGTTTAATATCACTCTTAAAAAGTGATTCCAAGTGAGCTCTAAAAATTGTGGTAGTTAAAGCAGGAGAAGCTGGTGGAAATCATCCTAAAACTCATAAATGACAACTGTATTTATAATTTTCGGGAGGATGTTGCTATATGAGGACTAGAGTAAAGGAAATGTGATTTTACTTCATGCAAGAATGGTAGCAAGAGAGAGACTGATCAGGTCATTTATTTTTTTCCCTAGGTATTTGGAAACATGATTTAATAATTTGTAAATAAAATAACTTAAATAGAGGTTAAGAGCCAGTGGAGCACAAGAAGGTAATATCAGACAAATACTGTTCAAAAGGATCACCAAATTAAACAAAAAACAAAGGTGGGGCTGCAAATGTGATCCGAGTATGATTTATCAGGAGGTTTTCATATACTTGAATACATTTTAGTGTACATGTTATCTAACCTTGGTATGGGTACCAGGGTGATGTAAACCATTAACAACTAGGAATACAATGGGATATCAAGAGGAATAGTAAAGGGAATCCATTTGAATGAAAAGAGACTTACTATGACTGTACTTACAGGGTTTGTTTCTGGAGCCTATCCCCTTTGTGTTAGTAATGTTACAGATAAAGCAGCTAGAATATTAAATGTGTGCAGATGACTCAGAAATGTGATGCAGAGTTTATATAGAATGTGGGTTTGAGTAAACATGGACTTGCAAGGCTACAGGAATGGCGATATATATATATATATATATATATATATATATATATATATATATATATATGGTAGCTTATATTCTACGTAAAGTAAGAAACTTGGGGGAACTCCAATCATGTGAAGTCGATCTTAGAAGTGAAATCTAGAACTTGCATTCTTTTCAGACTGCATGTTATGCTGTCGCCATTTTCCATGCTGTGGCTGAACATGGTCTGTGTGCATAAGATCTCCCACACATTATGAAAAATAAGATTTTTGAATAATAGAATTGATCTTACAGGTGAACTCAGTTGCTTATTTTTTTCTGTATTTGTTGTTCTCCCATATGGTGTAAGTATCAACATCATATACTCCATTTTTTCAAAGGTCTAAGGACGCAGTGTTACAGGGATGAAGGACTGCATATTTTTTTAACTATGCTTTTGGTATGTTTCCTGCTTTTCCCATAATCTCCATACTCACACACTCAAATCGTGCTGTGCTATTCTTTTTGTAATTTCATTTTGATGGTCCTTGTTTATCATTGCTGGAAACTATAAACAGAACATTGTTCAGAGGTAATATAAAGACATGCTGATTTTTTTTTAAACATAATTTATGTTGCTGTTTTCACCAATGAACAAAAACAAAACAGACTAACCAAGATTATAGTTTATAGAAACAGCAGAAAAAAGCCTTGTTTATAAATGAACCCTTTAAAGAGCAGATAAATACTTTTAATTTCCAAGACTATTGCATTTAGTTGATGGTGAAAAAAGAAAATAATTTTTTAGCATTGTACTTGTATAACTGTAATCTTGGTACAGTTAAACTGTCAAGTAAATTGCTTTTCTAACTTTTTTATGATAACTTTTCAGATGTTAACTTGTATTATGTAACCTACCTAATGAGAAAAGAAGACCACATTGCATAACTCAATAGACCAGAATCTTCAAGTGTGCACCTTGTAAAGTTTGTCAGTAGTCTGTAGTCCACCGGAAGTGACAACCCCATGGAATATAGGAGACATGGGTTCAGTCTCCAGAGAAATGACAGCATTTTCCTTTCCTGTTCAGTTATTACAATACAAGATTCATTGGATAAAAACACTGTGGGAATTCTGTGGGAATTTATAAGGTTTTAATGGTTGCACAATAAAGGATTTTCAAGCTTCAAGAAATAGAATCTCTAACCAATGTTTCATAAATATAACATGTAAATATAATTTTATTTATCGTTTGTTGATTGGGTTAGTCCTGCTAGCCTGTCTTCAGGGGACACCCAAGGTATTATTTATACTACTAGAGGAAGTTTAACCAGAGCACCAGGGAACTTCCACCTACTCTTTTTCGGTAAGTACCATGGGATCTTTTATTTTCAGCTAAGCTACAATCAAGTCATGCATATGGGACCTTGATTTAACATCTCATCTGAAGGACGGCACACTCAGGAGTGCACTGCAGTGTTAATTTTAAAAGTAATCTAATTACATAGAATGGGGAATAGAACCCACAGCCTTCTGCTCTTCTAGCACCAAAACCTGGTGTGCTACCTTTTGTGGCACTAACTGATCATTGGGCTCCCATTCTGGAGTTGGCGGCTGCCTTTGCTGGTTATTTGGTGTTTGCCACTGACACTACCAGATAAGAACCAAATTATCAGTTTTCTGTGTTTAGCTTAATCATTGAAATAGTTAAAACTCAGTTATACAGATTCCATGTAGTAGGCAATATTTTTGATTTCTTTAGGGATCAGTATAGCTAAGACCAAACAGATTTTATTTTAGAACAATCCCTGATTATGTGTAAAGTATATGTAATTTTCCTAGGACATGAAGGACAGTAAGAGTATACCAGAATCCCATTGGCAGCCAGTTTTACAGTCTTATAGAAGAGTTTGTGTATAACCATGATTGTTAGTAATTTTTTTCTGTCTGCATGAGAAATGTATTCCTTTATACATCTTAAACTGTTACAATAGTTTTGGCAAATTTGCATAGGCATCTGAGGAATCTGGTTAAAAATGGTAATACTACAGCTTTATATTTATTAATGGTCACTTCGGTTTTAAGAGACGCAACCCAGGCACAAGTGGTTTGTTTTATGAAGGCAAATGTCCTGAACTTTTATTTAACTGAGAGGCATTATAATATAACTTGAGTTTTTGATATTTGTACTCATTTTTATGTTCTTGGTCAACATTTTTTTTTATTTTCTTTGAGGGGAGTTCATTTCATAAGAATATGAAGAAATAGAACCATGAATCGTTGAAAATAACTGGGAATGTGAGAAATGTCATTAATATAGAACTAAAATTGTCAAAAACTATTCATTTTTAGTAGTGAAGTATAGTTTCATAGGTGTGTACTAGGCTAATGGCCCTGGAGCCTTTACAAGCCTAGCCCATAGTATTACCCTGGCATCGTGCCAAGCGACCATATTTCCCAGAGCCCCTGTCGAGTAGAGCCACTGGAGTGATCCCCGGGGTGAATTTTCTATTTCCCATCCACACATAAAGATTTCTCTTGAAGAGGGCCAGTGAGGTGCTCTGTTTGACATGTTTGGGAAGTCCATTCCATAGCACGGGCAGTCTCTGGGTTATGAACCTGTCCCTCCAGCATGTTCTGTTGATTGTGGTAATGAGGTTGAGATCTCTGGAGCCTGTGGTGCAGAAGGATTAGGATTTCTTTAGATGTAGCATTTCTAACAGAGCTGGATCAGACATGGCTTTGTAAGTCAAGCAGAGATCGCCTCTAAGTAGACGATATGAGACATGGAATACTTGGAGTTTTTTTTAGTCTGTCCATATAGGACAAGTGTTTAAGGCCTAGGATCCTCCTTGTGAGGTACTTTTGTGGCCTCTCCAGGTGTTGCAGGTGTCTAGTGAGGTACATGCCAAATGGGGCATTATACTCGATGATTGGCCTAATGAAGGAAAAGTAGAGGGGGGGGGGGGCAATGACCTTTTTCTTCCTGGATGCAACACCCTTAGTAATGAGATGTGCCACGTAGAAGTACTTTCTGACCACAGTGGCAATGTGGTGGTCAAAAGAGAGGTTGCTGTCAACTTGTGTCCCCAGATCTCTTGTGACGCCTTCTGTGTTCAGTGGACTACCATTGATGTGGTAATTCATGGAAACCAGGTTTTTCCCACAGGGGATGATGACTATCCTTCACAAAACCAAACTTTGTGGGATCCAGAGTTTGGAGATTCCCTATATATATCCTTGTTTATTATGTCCATGATGATGCATTCCATAGATTTGCATATCAGACTCGTCAGGCTAATGGGGCAATAGTTCCCAGGGTCTGTAGTCGCTCCTCCTTTGTGAAGAGGGATGACTGTAGCAGTGCGCCATTCAGTAGGGGCAAAGCCTGAGGTGAGGCTGTGATTGAACATGACAAACAGGTGAGGTGTCAGTTCACTCCTTCGTTCATGTAGAACACAACCAGGGATATTGTCAGGTCCTATAGAAGCTGTATTCTTGGCCGTGGACAGTGCTGTTTTAACCTGTGCAGCTGTAATACTGGGTGCCTGGCAATCTACTGGTATTATAATTGGTCATTTGTGGGGGGGGAGACGGGTAAAGTTGGCACTGAATCTGTCAGCCAGTATATTGGCAATATCTGTTGGCTCGGTATAGGAGGTACCATTGTGCAGTAGCTCAGAGCAAATCTGGGTATTGCCTTGGAGATTCTTTACATAACTATAGAAGGCCTTGTGGTTGTCTTTATTATCTGCTGCAATTCTGTTTTCATAGCTAGTTTTAGAGAATATGATGAGGGATCGCAACTTTTTGTTGAGGCTGATAAGGGAGTTTTTCCAGTTTTGGGACTTCCCCTTATTCCTCATCAGTTTCCTCCTTCTGTTGTAGAGTTTATTTATGGCAGAGGCCCAACAGATTGGCTTGCTTTTTTTGGAGGAGAGCATATTGGCTCTATTGGGTATAGCGAGATCCATGCATTTGTGTACATGTTCATCCAGTGCATTGGTGTATGATTCGGTGGTCATGCAGTTATTCTCCATTTGCATGGGTGCTGTGAAGTTGGCCACCTCTGTTTTTAGGAGCCCAAAGTTAGCTTTGGAGAAGTTTTTCATGGTGATTACCTTTGTGTGTGGGGAAGGGGGGGTTTGTGGATTTCCAAGGTGATTAGTTTGTGGTCAGATATAACCAGGGAGGAGTTGACTATTTGTGTAGAGCAATGGTCGCCTATGTTGGTAATGACCAGGTCAAAGATGCTGCTACCTCTAGTGGGGGTAAGAACGAGCTTGTCCAGGGCATTGGAATTAATGAATTCCAGGAAACGGGCAAGTCTATTGGTACATGAGTAGTTTTCCCAGTTAATGGAGGAATAGTTGAAGTCTCCAAGTATGAGAGTGTTAGGTTGGACTCTGATATTCTCCAGGGTGCTTAGGAATGTGGAGTGTGAGTCTTGGGACATGGTTGGGGACCTATAGACGGCTATGACCTGAATCGATGTCTTACCCAATGTTAACTGCACCTGAAGTATCGCTGATGCATTATGTTGAGCTACCAGTCTGGAGGTGTGGCAATCCTTTATGAGTATGGAAACACCACTGCCTTTGGTGCTTTGGTCCAAGTTCTGAGGCCAAAAGGTGTGGAATGAACATGCTGGAGGGATAGATTCCTGTCCTAGAGACTTCCTATGCTCTGGAACAAGATTCTAATCTACATTAGGCAGAGCTCCTTGCTAACCCTCTTCAAGAGAAACCTTGACGAGTGGATGGGAAACAGAAAGTTTACCCCAGGGATCACTTTAATGGCTCTGCTGGACAGAGGCACAGGGAACTAATCTGGGGGGGGGGGGGCGAAAGCCAACACATTCCGGCTAGGCTTATGCCTTCGGGCAGATAGCCTAGTACGTACCTATGAACCTAAGAGTTATAGCCTGGTAGTGCAGGGGTACTTTCTGCTGCCTTGAACCAGGTCTCTCTTACAGCACAAATGTCGATGTTCTCCAATTTAAGGAGTACTTCAAGCGAGTGTATTTTGAAATTTAGACTTCTAGCGTTGAGCAGCATGACCCTCAGATTGCACTTGTTTGTAGGTGTTACGGTGGTGATTTGGTCTTTGGAACACTACCTAGAAAAGGCATTATAGGGGTGTCAAGAGCCTTGGTCAGTATCTGGAAGCCCAGGGGTGACAAATGTAGGCCATCTCTGGCAAAGTATCGAGGTCTGTCAATCATGTCATCAGTCATGGCATTAGCAAGAAGTTTGCAATTCAGTGTACACCATCTATCATCTTCTGCTTTAATTAGTGAGATGTTCTTATTAAAATTGAGCACAAACAAGTTTTTTTTTCAGTGTTATATTTTATCCACTTTTTTAATATTAGTAGGGTTGTTTGCTTTGCATATTTAAATGTTATTATACAGGGGGTTGATTATTAAAAAGAAATTAAATAGATTGGTAAGTTTATAATTAGTTACTTTCCAATAGCCATTGATTATTTCCATCAGGTATCAAAGGGGTATTATGGGATTATTAACATGTACCAAGATGTTATTTATGAAAGGTGTAATTTTGGTAGATAAATTTGCAGATTTATTACCATAAATTAGGCAGAAAGTCATAATAAATTTGAAGAGGAGTTCTATGGATTGAATGAAAATGAAAGGGGAAAGAGAGGATCTTTTGTTTACTTCCAGTGTTTTTAAATTGAAGGTAAAGCATAAAGTGACTGTATTAGGATTTGAAAATTGGAAGAAAACGTTTCAAACACTTGATAGTGATCACTTCCCAAATTGAACAGGGCTTTATATAATAACTTCAGTAAATGTGTGTTTACCCATCAAAATTAGCCTTAAAAATTATGTGCAGAGGGTTTTGCCACTTTCTTTTCATAATTCCTGATCTTGTTATGTAATGCAGGCATTCTGGTTCTAAAATGCTTTGTTTTTCCTTTGGTTAAATCAGTGGGGCTATGTTAAATTTAAAAAACTTGTTTGTATGTACTGTCTAATTGCTTCCTGATACTGTGACATCTGTAATATCTTCTAATGTTGTCCTAAGGAGGGCAAACACTGTGTAATTCAGTACCGCATGGTATTGAGTTGAATGGAGTCCTACTATAGTTAGGATCAGGTGCTGAGATTCTGTAACATTCTATGTTACTGATTCTCATTACCTTTTCTGAGTATAGCCCAGACTTACCTGTAGACCTGGCTGGACAGCCAAGTCTAGTCGATGATCTCTGGTGCAGCATCTCCATCTAAATGTCAGACATGGTATTGCTGACTATTTTTTGAAAACCAAAAACTGCGAGTCATATCCACAGGATTTGTTTGATCCCAGGCTCTTTACCAACCACTGACATCTGAAGCTGCAGTGCAGCTCCACCTGTATATGGAATGCAGTACCGTAGGCAGTCTATCTTTTCATCAGGTACTGCCTGCACTGCCAAGTCCCACAAAGTTTCCACCTTGCCAAGAAGAGCATTTAGTTTATTGATTATTTTTCATTCTAGCACTAATCCAGTTGATATATAATATGCATAAATATACTTTATTGTATGCTGTCATTGTAGTGATTCACATATCCCTAGTTTTCTTCCCAAGTATGATCATCCCATGTTAGGTAACTGGTATTATTACGCTGTATTCCAAGCATTTTACACTTTACTAGAAGTCTTACGATGTTTCATTTCCCTTTTGTTACTTTTTATTTGAATGTAAATGCATTTTGTTAGTTATTGATTTATTGTCGGATTGCCTGACTGAGCATGCTGCAACCTGTGTCACTTTATATGCTGACATCTGCTGAACTGGTATCTGTATCAGAGCAAGTCAGCCAGGTAAGAAACCACCATTTCATCCCCTCTGAATGGGAGCTGACACTTGCTGCTTAGTCTCACCAGGGTCATCCAGCACTTGAGCGGCTGTTTGAATTCTGTATGTCTGGGTCATGCTCTGTACTTCATCCCTCTGTAACATAGAGCTGGCCACACTCATTATAATAGCATTTGGCTAGTTATATTGCCGAATACTAAGCTAAACCTTGAAGTGATAAAGAATTAACAAACTCATAATGACTTGTTCGCTTTTCTGCCTGTGGAATATTTTCCCCAACTTTCCCATGTGGTACTTCTGTTCTACACTGATATGCCAGCTCAAACGTGTCATCTTGTGCAAGTAATAAAACAAGGTTTGTAATGCTTAGGCCTTGAGCGTCCAGTACTATTTAACAGTAGATAATGTAAAATTTCAACAGTAGATAATGTAAAATTAAGTATAGGTAGCTGTCCAAAATGGATAAGGCTATAATCAAGTTCCGTTTTACCTTGGGGTGACCAATCACCGCCTACAATGGTTAAATAGGTTACTTCTGTATTTTAATATTTCAAGGAAAGTAAATGGCTGCTTCAGATATTTATTGAGGAGCAAGGTAAGCATCCCAGTAGTAGTCCGGTTACGAATATTACAAGAAACAAGGCACTGGGTGTATTTGTAGTGGAGGTGCAAAGACCCCACTCATTGCAGTTGCTTTAGGTTATCAGCCCCTGGTTTCCTGTTACTCAAATTATGTTGATTCTTTCAAACAAAACTAATAGGATAGCAATCTTTGAAGGGCAGTACATCAGAGTCAGAAATTATCAGGTCAGAATGAGAAGCAGGAAGTGTGTATGAATAATATTTTAAAAACAGCTAATTATAAGGACTATGACCCTGGGTGTATAAATGAGGACAGGACATATAAACCCACTAAGAGCATCAGTGGAGTAGTGAAACTCATTACAGTCCTAAATCTAAAGGTACAGGCATCTTGCCATGGTTTTTTGATGTTTATCTCTGAGTTTGAGGTTTCTAGGACCCATTAATGATTGACCATCAACAAATCAAGGAGTGTACTTAGTGAATATAAAGGAAAAAGTAATTGAAGGGAAAAGGTTGCAGGCATGTTACACAGAAATAGTAAACAGTGCCATATTTGCTTTTGCTGCTAGAATCAAAAGCACAGATAAAATTGTAATTTAATTGTAGCAACAGCCCAAAGCATAACCGACATATATGTTTTCAGAAGCTGAGTAACTTTTCTTTCAAAAGAGGTAAATTTTACTCATAGTTCCTTTGTGTAGTATACATTATAACCATTAACCAAAACCTTCCTCAGATGACTTGGTTAAATAAATTTGGGTATCACCATAATGTACACCGAAGTATTTTATTCATGCTCAAAAATGCCATAATTGAGAGAATTGGGCATTAAGCTCTTTACATTGATTACACCTGTGGGTAAATGATATTCTGGAAGGGTAGTGGTGCTCCTTAAGTCTAATACTTCCCTGTATTAGTAATTAAATGTTGGAAGCCATTTTATTGTGTTCATTTCTGACCGCCTGGTTAAGTCAGCAGAAATTGTTAGCTAGTAGCCATGATTTGTGTAGTTTTCTTCTTAGCATCTCAAAGTGCATGAGTAAATTCATCAGCACTTAAAAGCCTAACATACAGTATCTGAGATGAAAATTCTTGAGGTGATTACGCACCTCGTCTGTAATATATTAATTCAGTTTCATCTGCCATAAACTTTCTTTTTGTCCAATCACATTTTCATAATCATCTCCCCTATTGCTTTTGTTAATTATTTGCAATCCATGAAATACAATTTTTTTTATGTTCAAGTAACACAGGCAGATGTTTATACAAAGCATTGTCAATCATTGCACTTTTAATATCATATCTATGTTCCAAAATACATTTACAGAATTTTCTGGAGATCATTCCTACATAAAAAGTAACGCATCCTTGACAAATAGCAACATAAACTAACCCTTTTGTGGAACAGGAACATCTCATTTTGGCATATATAGTAAAAACTAAATGCTGGAATATAATAAACTTAGTATCACACATGAAATGATATGCCTTACAAGTACCACAAGCAAAGGTACCAAGCTCTTTTTGAGTAGCTATATTTTCTTTTCCAGAAATAAAAAAATCCTTATCCAAGATATTCTTTAAAGTAGTATTTTTCTCCCACCACTTTAAATAATTTCAGATTACCTCTTATAATCTTCCAATTTTTAACTAAAACAGACATCAGAAAAGAATCATCCAATGACATATCAAAAACACAAGTAGTAATATGTGACATATCTTCTGATTTATCAACAATCACTCTCTCCACTCCAGCAAAAAACTACTACTTAACATCTCAAAAGCAAACAACTCAGCTGGAGGCTCTCTTTTTTCAAACTACATTCCCAAAATTTGGAACAAACTACCAACCCCAGTTGCCTCCAGTGCCTCCACAGTACAATTTAAAAAGCTACTAAAAACACACTTAACTGAAACTTGGCTCCGCTAGTGCTCCTCCCCTGACTAGTTTCTAATATACTTAGAGTTGCAGTAAGCCTACCTCTTATTGATATTTTATAACTGTCTTCTGAATTGCAAATTGAGTTTTTGCTGTAACAACAATGTTGATATTTGTTTTTAACCTTTAAAATGGCTTTTGCCATAGAAACAGTCAATTATAATTCAGCCATTATATGTATATAATGTTTAACTCTTCTGAATCTTATCGTACATATTGCAACACCATATATGTAAAGATTTTGTTAGAACAAAGGTCAGAGTTTTATGTAGCTCATTTGTTGTAATTATTATTTTGTTCTTAATGGGTGGCCGCGGTGGTGCAGCGGTTAACGTTGCCGCCTCACAGCAAGAGGTTCTCCGGTTCGATCATCTGCATGAGTGCCTTCTGTGAGGAGTCTGCATATCCTCCCTGTGGTCACTTGGGTTGCCTCTGGGTGCTCCCATTTCCTCCCACATCCCAAAAATATGCTGTAGGTAGATTGGACACTCTAAATTGGCCCTAGGCATGAGTGTGTGCATGTGTGTGCCTTCTGTGGAAGGTTGGGCGCTGGGCTGGCAACTCGGCACTGTAAAACTCCACTCCCAAACATGAGCGGACAGGTGATCCGCTGTGGTGACCCCTAACCGGGAAAAGCCGAAAGAAGAAGATTATTTTGATGTCCTTCAAGGATGCATCTGCAGTCATAACATATGGGTTGTCCTGCCTCAGGCAGCCCTTCGGTCAGCCGGATTCCAAAGTCTGGGTCTGGCCTCGGCTGATGTCGCACTTTCCCCGACGTCAGAGCTTCTGGGGTATAAAGGCATCAGCCGACGACATTTTCCCCAGTCTTTCTTGCCGCGCGGTGCCCGAAGCAGAAGCTGTTGGCAAGTGCCGGTCGGTCAGATCCAGAGATTTCAGCTACCGAAGACTTCGAAAAAAGCTAAGTACCCCGTTGGGGACTCTTTCTTGCCTCAGCCGATGTCAGACAAAGTAAATAATTGTTTAACTTGTGGGAAACAAATACCTCATAAGGATTTCCACTCTTACTGCCTTCCTTGCTTAGGCCCAGACCACGACGTATCAGCTTGTTTAGCCTGTGCCTCCTTCAACCGACGGACTCTTAGACGTCGGTCGGAGTTTGCAGAAGAATTTTTCGGATCCGCTTTTGCATATAAAATGCCGTCGGAGACTCCGACTACGCATTTGGCCAAAAAACGCAGGGAAAAGGACCGACACTGGCGGCCCGCGGTTTCGGCTGAAACCACGGCTAGGCCTACCGCGAGTGTCTCGGTTTCGCTGAAACCGAACCCTCGGTTCTTACTACGACAGAAACCATACCTCCGACAACCGAGGCCAGAGAGGCCCCGTCTGAGTCGGCTTCAGAAATCCCTACCGAAGCTAGCGCTCAAGATTTGTCCGACACCATTCCATTGGACATTTCTACACCTGCACGTGGGGCAGCTAGGCCCCCAGCTTCTATGTCTATTAAGGCCTTCTCCAGGGCTAAAGCTGCCAAACTTTCAAAGGCTTTACCTGCCAAATCTACTTCTCAGAGGCCTTCCTCAACCTCTCAGATTCTCAGTCTTGCTGAGGACCTTATATCCTTGGTTCCCAACCTCACCCAGACAGGGCCTCCCAACCTCCACCAGACAAAAGGCCTAGGACTGAACCCTCTGAACCTGTCTCCTCTGATTACTCCACGGATGGATCTGATTTGTCAGACCATCAAGAAGGGGCCTATTCTCCTTATGAGGATTCAGATGCTGAAGATTCTATCCCTTCGGCCTCCCCCACTGAAGAATTTTCCTTTGGGGAGACCTTGCACTCCATGAGGGAACACTTTCAATGGCAGGGTCAGGATTTTTCTGATTCTAGAAAAAGACTAAGGACCTTTTTACATTTGCCCCAGCATAGGCCCTTAGCCATACCACCAGTGCTAACTGTAGTTGATGATGTGTATAATGATGTTAGTTCTGCACCTGATTCTCTTCCCCCGGCCCCTGCCAAACCTGACAGATATTACAGGGTCCCGGATTCTCACTTCCACCTGTATAAAGCCCATGCTGCAGATCCAGAAACTATTTCACAGGGCCCAAAAGGTGTTGCAGCTGCCACTGCCAAAAATCCCCTACCCTCTGAAAGAGAGTCTAGAGCATTAGAGAGATGGGGTAAAAAGGTTTATACATCTGCTACTCTTTCTGCCAGGGCATTAAACTGTCAATTCCATATGATACAGTACCAAGAATATTTGCTAGATCAGCTGAATAAGAAGCTTTCTTCTCCTGAACCTTTAGACCGTAAATCCCTTCAGGATTTGGTACACAACTCTCAGCAGGTCAGTAATCATTTCTTAAAATGTGGCTATGATGCACTGGAGGCTTCATTTAGATCAGCTATATCTGGGGCAGTAATTCGTAGGCATGCCTGGCTAAAGGAGCAATCCCTGCCAGACCATGTCAAGGCTAAGCTCCTAGATGCTCCAATGGAGAAACAAAGTTTATTTGGCTCCCCTGCACAGGAGATTCTAAAGAAAGTGGAAGAAAAAGCAAAATCTGTGCAAACAGTAAAGGAATTTCTACAGGTCCAACCTCCGAAGTTCAGCAGAAACTGGCCTTCCAAGCATTGGTCCTTTCCAGACAACTCCAGAGCACAGAGGGGCAGGAATAGACGCCCTCGAGGCAGAGGTCAATCAAAGGGTGCCTATAGGGGCCGTCAGTGGCAGCCTGCCAACCAGAGGAGTAGTGCCACAGTTGCAACTACAACCACTACCACAGGACAGACACAATGACTTGACTCTGATTCCGCCTACCAGGGAACAACTGGAAGCCCCCTTGGGCGGAAAGCTGGCTTTATTCTCAAAAAACTGGCATTGCATTACAAAGGACACATGGACATTGCAAACAATAGACAAAGGATACAGGTTTCACTTCCACACTTTACCAAAAAGGAGGAATGCCAAACCTACCACCAAACCAGAAGCCAGAGGCTTTAAGACAAATCAAAAATTTACTTCAGATGAAAGCGATAGAAAGGGTACCATCTATAGAACAAGGCAAAGGATTTTACTCCAGACTATTCCTTGTACCAAGAAAAGAAAACCAATGGAGGCCTATTCTCGACTTGTCCGCACTGAACACATATCTCATTGTACCAAAATTCAAAATGCTGACCCTACAGCAACTTCTTCCCATGTTGGGCAAGGAGTCTTGGCTGGTGACTCTAGATCTCAAGGAGGCATACCTGCATGTCCCTATCCGACCAGATTGCAGAAGACACCTCAGATTTCTTGCAGGATCAGAGCATTATCAATTCTCAGCATTACCCTTTGGCTTATCTACTGCGCCCAGAGTATTCACGAAATGCCTGGCATCAGTAATTGCACATTGCAGACTTCAGGGAATTCAAATCTACCCATACCTGGACAACTGCCTAATACAAGCGGACAACAAGACAAAATTGATAAAGGATTTGGCCTGTGTCATACACCTGCTACAGGCCTTGGGATACACAGTCAACATCCAAAAGTCAAGACTAGTGCCATCCCAAAGGATAACCTTTTTGGGTGCGGATCTGGACACAATAACTCAGATAGCTTTTCTCACAGAAGAAAAACAAAAACAACTTCCAGATTACTTCATGACTTTGACAAGACAAGCTCAGCTTACTGCAAGGAAAGTCCTGCAGGCCCTGGGTTTCATGGCATCCTGCATAATCTTGATCCCACATGCCAGGTTGCATATGAGGAAATTACAATGGTACCTAAGGAATGTATGGTCTC
This sequence comes from Protopterus annectens, assembly GCF_019279795.1. Taxonomy (NCBI): domain Eukaryota; kingdom Metazoa; phylum Chordata; order Ceratodontiformes; family Protopteridae; genus Protopterus; species Protopterus annectens. Next base: position 564,920,873 of record NC_056749.1, read on the forward strand.
AACACAAACACAGTCAAGAAACCATGCTACCAATCATCCCATGCCTTCAAAAGGAATTCCTGTGGTGGGCTCAGGCCTGCCAGTCCAACAGAGGGTTGCCTTTCAACAAACCAAAACCAAGGCAGACCATCACCACGGACGCCTCAGACCTAGGATGGGGAGCGCACATGGAGGACAAATGTATCCAAGGCCTATGGCCTCAAGGACAGCTAAACTTGCACATAAACCAAAAGGAGATGTTGGCAGTGAAGCATGCAATCGAGGCATTCAAACCATTCCTCCAGCAAGGACATCTGCTGATAAGGACAGACAACACCACGGTCATGTGGTACATAAACAAACGGAGGCATGCATTCCTACCCTCTATGCCGGATGGCAATGGATCTGTGGAACCTAGGCCTGAATCTCAATATCCAGCTGCAGGCCATATTTGTACCAGGAAAAGAGAATTCACTAGCAGACAGCTTAAGCAGGACTACCACGGATGCTCACGAATGGATGCTGCATCCAGACATCTTCAAACTCATAACAAAGAAATGGGGATTGCCAGAGATAGATCTGTTCGCCTCCCCTCTCAACCACCAACTCAAGAAATTCTGCTCAAGGACATACCACCCACAAGCCTGGAGGGTGGACTCTCTCTCTTTCAGCTGGAATGCCCTAACAGTGTATGCATTCCCACCTCTCCCATTGATGTACAAGGTTCTACTGAAGATCAGGGAGGAACAGCCAAAGGTGATACTAATAACTCCGGACTGGCCAAGACAACACTGGTATCTGCTACTGAAAAGCATGTCTCAAGCGAACTCATGGCCTCTACCCCTATGGCCTCTTCTTCTAACGCAGAACAATTTCAAGACCCTGCATCCAAACTTGAAAACTCTCCAACTAACTGCCTGGAAAATTGCTTAAAACCAAACCAAACTGTCTTATCTCAGAGGGTCAAGGACATTATCCTGGAGGCTCGCAGACCCTCCACAAGGAAGACATACTCAGCTAAATGGAAGAGATTCCTCATTTGGAGCCCATCAAAGGGCACAGATGTCACAGTGGCAAACCTAGCACACATCCTAGAATACTTAGCAGAATTGTTCCACAATGGCTTGTCTTACTCTTCCATTAAGATTCATGCTTCAGCAATTTCAGCAGAATACAATATGGATCCTCCTATCTTCTCTCACCCTCTACTCAGACAATTTTTGAGAGGGATCAAAAATGTTAAACCTCCAAGGAGACCCCCTCTACCTGCATGGGATCTCAATTTTGTGCTGGAAAATTGACACTACCTCCTTTTGAACCAGCAGCATCAGCAGACTTACAGTTTTTATCTTGGAAAACTGCTTTCCTTCTGGCAATCACTTCAGCAAGAAGAGTATCCGAGCTACAGGCATTAATGGCAGTGCAGCCTTTCCTTATTTTTCACCAGGATAGAGTGTCTCTGAGAACCAATCCTACTTTCATGCCAAAGGTGGTATCCAGGGTATCCTTGAACCAAGCTATTCATTTGCCTACGTTCTTCCCTAACCCACAGAACAAAGGAGAAAAACTCTTGCACACCTTGGATATACACAGACAACTACACTACTATCTGGACAGAACTAAAACCAGCAGGAAAAACTGACAAACTTTTTGTAGCCTATGCAACTGGGGTGCAAGGAAAAGCAATTTCCAAGCAGACAATTTCAAAATGGATAGGAAATTGCATTCGCTTTTGCTACTCTTTTCATGGAAAGACAGCTCCTGAAAATATCAGGCCTCATTCCACAAGGGCCACAGCCACCACTACAGCTTTCCTATGAGGGGTGGCTACCAAGGACATTTTAGAAGCTGCTACTTGGAGCTCCGTGCATACATTTGCTAAGCATTATAATCTACCTTTATACTCCAGATCCCGAGCAGGCTTTGCAACTGCAGTTTTACAGGGGATCTTAACTACACCATCCTTATCTTAGTACCTCCTCCCCCAGTTTGGCTATGGTATTCTACCCATATGTTATGACTGCAGATGCATCCTTGAAGGACATAGTACAGTTTTGTACCTACCATAAATGTAGATGTCCGATAGGTATGCATCTGCAGTCAGGATTACCCACCCTCCTTCCCCTCTGTGGTATTCCTAGGGTGCTTACCCCTCTTTCAGCTAGCTGGGGGAATCTATTATGGTGTATTTGTTTGTTTGTATATATGTTTATATGTATATATATTTTTTGCTACTGTTTGGAACATTCTACATTTATCCAAATTTAGCCTTCCTAGAGGGCACCTGGCATCTGGGGCAAGAAACACTGAGGAAAATGGCGTCGGCTGATGCCTTTATACCCCAGAAGCTCTGACGTCAGGGAAAGTGCGACATCAGCCGAGGCCAGACCCAGACTTTGGAATCCAGCCGACCGAAGGGCTGCCTGAGGCAGGACAACCCATATGTTATGACTGCAGATGCATACCTATCGGACATCTACATTTATGGTAGGTACAAAACTGTACTTTCTTAATTTCCTTTCTGTACTTTTACTTCTGTATCTTTTACAACTGTATGCTGTAGTTTTTCTATATGTGCATTCTTTAGAGCTTTTCTCCATGGGCCTCCACTGAAAAAGGACCTGTGTCCAGTCAGACTTTCCCGGTAAACAAATATAAAATAATAAATACATTTATGACAAGTATTAAAGGGATAGTGCTCAAAAAAGGTGAATTCTCTCGGTCTTTCTTTTTCAAAACATCCTGAGTATTAGAATCTAAAATATGAGCTCTATAACCCTTTTCTAATAACTTGTGCTTAGTATTGTTTGATGAATTTCATAATATTATTATCAGTAGTAAGCCTGGAAGCCAAATACATTGATTTTATTTAATATTATCCTTAATATGAAGTGGATGGTTGCTGTCCTATGACAAATAATTTTTTGTAACTGTATCCTTCCTATATATAACACTATAGAGTGACTGTGTTTCTGTATTAATCCCAACACTTATGTCAAAAAAATGCACAGTCAAACCGCATCCACTTTTATTAAACCTTAAGAAAGTAGTAGCGGAATTCATCTCTTCCAGGAAAAAAAAGTCACACAACTCACTAGAACCATTAATTACAAAAAAAAAAAAATAATCTCAGCCTAAAATAATTTTTAACATATTGATAATATTCTAATTGGGAGGGTAATTCACATTCCCACTATCCTAAAACAAGGTTAGCAAATGTGGGGGCTATACCCGCCCCATAGCATCACCTTGCAATTGCTGATAATAATTACTATTGAAAATAAAAAAATATTTAAAACTACATCCATAATTAAACAAACTGTATTCATTTTTACATTATTTTTAACACATTATACAGATTGGGATAAGCTAAAAACCAAGTCCTTCAGCCATAGAGATGGATGTAAATAAAGACTGTATATCTACATCAAAAAGGATATAATGTCAGTCATAAGAAGAAAATTGTCATAACTTGCACAAAAAATCTCCAGAATCTTTAATATAGGAGCATAAATTCTGAACTAATGGGTTGATCAAATAATCTACATAAATTGAGAGTGTTTCAGTTATTTACCCAGCAGCAGATACTGTGGGTCTAAAAGGAGGATTAATCACATTTCTATATATCTTAGGGATTCCAAATATAACTGCTGTCTTATATATGTGTTATAGGTATATATAAACTGTTTACGTATATAAAACAAGATCACCTTTTTTATATTCAGCTTCAGTAGTTAACATTTTTCAACACCCAAAATCTAATTTTTAGTATACGTAAAAAACATATCCTCCCTTGTCCGCCTTCATAAAGTGCAAATCATATCTATAAACCATAAAAACAAAAATGAACACCTGAAGTGGTAAAAGTAAACCAAATAAAAAAAAAAAGAAGCACTAAAAATTGCAACAGGATAGTAACAAGAAATCGGTGGAGTTTAAAGGAAAGGATAAGGGAGCATGTTTATGCTATTAAGAAAAAAAGATGGAAACATGGCCTTTACAAACACACTAATGAATATAAGGGTTATAAGAATTTTCTTTTTTTCTGTTATAGTCACCGTTATTAAATACTTGCACAGTAATTACAAAACAAAATTGAACAAAGAGAAACCATGTAACAAATAAAATTGGGGGCTGACAGAGCTCTTGTATTGAATGAAACAATTAATATTAAGTGATTTCTCAAAAACAGAAGGAAGATTATGAAATTTTAAATGCATTCATTTAAGGTTGTAAATTGTTTTAAGGTTACAAATTACTAAATATGCAATAATACTTTTGTTTCTTGTCTCTTAAGTATATGTTCTTATTGTTAATGACATAGAATCATGTGATTGACTTTAAGATTTTGATTGGCTATGGGTATTTATATATTTATAGTTTTACTTAAGGTAATTGTTCTGAAGAAGTCTGTTGAGTTTTAGATGAAAACGAAGAATAAAGTTTTTGATGCACTAGACCCATTTCTTGTTGCCATTTTCAGTAGTTTTATTTTTATTTGGTTTATTTTTACTGCTTCAGGTATTAATATTTGTTTTCATTAGTGATTTTTTTTGTTTATACCTTGATGGCAAGTGGAGGGCCTGATGAACTTTTGGATGTAACATTGCACTCCACTCCTGACAGTTGCAGTGGAAACATTTTACAAATCTTACTAGAAACAGTTATGGAGATGCAAAAGTCTATTAACTAGTTAAGACAAGATAACTTAAAAAAGCCAAAGAGCAATTCTGGTACGAGACTGAGAGTTGTGAGGACAGTGGCCAGACTGTTATTGAGAATTTTTCTTTTAAAGAGGTTCGTCAACAACATCAAGCCAGGTTTCCAAAATATATTAATTCTTCTTTGCTCCAGCTTATGCTAATTTATTTATGGGGATGTTTGAGAATGAATTTCTATATAAATTACTTTTTTTCAATACATATGTCATAAAATATTATAGATTTATTGATGATCTTATTTTTATTTGTAAAGATGGTTATGAATTTTGTGATGAATTTATACAGAATTTAAATATTAATAAATATGGTATTAAATTTGGGGATGTGCAGAGAGGTTCTGAAATTAATTTTTTGGACATTTCTCTTAAAGGTATTAATAATCAGCTCATTCATACTAGTATATACAGAAAATTTGATGAAGCTAGTTGGAAAATGTGTGGAAGTAGTTGTCATCCTACACATACGTTAAAAAGTATACCCTATGGAGAGTTTATGAGAATAAAAAGGCTTAACTCAGATGTTAATTTAGCTTTTGAGGAATCTTTAAGAATGGCTAAAGTATTCATTAGTAGGGGTTATAATATTAATGCAGTTAAAAATAATATTATAAAGGTGTTCAAAAGTAGTTTTGATATAAAAACAACTGATGGAAAATATAATAAACACAGATACAATGAATATTCAACTAGTGAAGAAAAAATATTTTTTGTGACGAAATATACGAATTTTTCTTATATTATGAATGAATTGATTAAGCAATATTGGTACATTATTAAAAATGAAGTTGATTCTTTAAATAATATTAGATTAATTATATCATATAAAAAAGCCAAAAGTATTAGAGATTTTATAGTCCATAGTATATTTAAACAATCTACAATTCAGATAGCAAGTAGTGTAAAAGAGCTGGGCACCTTCCCATGTGGGAGTTGTTCAGTGTGTAAATATATAGTAACTGAAGTAGAAAAAATTAATGGAAAAAGTTTTAGTGTTAGGGCTAAATATACATGTAGAAGTAAGGGATTGATTTATGTGATTTTTTGCACGTAAGAAATTTTATATTGGTGAAACGAAGAGAATGTTGGCAGACAGACTGAAAGAACATGTTAGAGATGTAAAAAATAAAAAACTTAATAGTCCCATTGCAGAACATTTTAATTTGTGTCATGGTGGAGATATTAGTTGTATGAAAGCAACAGTTTTGGAACATGTACCATTACATTTTAATAATGTTGATTTTCAGAAAAGTGTATTGAGACAAAAGGAGTCTGTCTTAATTATGAAATATGGTACTTTGGCTCCATATGGTTTAAATAAGGAATGTAATTGGCAAAGCCTTGTTTAAGGCTATATCTTTAAATTTTTGAAATTTTTTTGTTTTAATTGAATAATGATTTAATTGAATGTAATTGAATATTTTATGGATGTATATAAATGGTCTTTTTGTGACTGTTATTTTTTTACTCTGAAAAGGCTGTTGGCCGAGGCGCTAAGAGATTGAAAATCAATTTTGTACATACAGTGAAGTTTTTTGAATAAATACTTCCAGACTTTGAAAGTAGAGCTGGGACTCACTTTTTGTTCTGTTGTTGAGAATATTAGCTGGTTCCTGTTTTTTGCTTCTGTTGTTTATCCTATATTAATTCTTTATTGAACCTTCACGAAGATCCCTTTCAATTGACTAGAAAACTGGCTAAGGTAAATTCTCCTAAGATCAATATAAAAGAACTGTTAACAGATCTAGAAAAAAGTCTAATGAGGTTTAAGGCTCTTTCTTTTGAAAATAAGTATTTTGAAAAGTATATAGAATCAAAAATAGTACCAAAAGGGCTTCGCTTTTTTAGATATCCTAATGGTACTTCACATTCTGATCCATTTTTTTCTTACACTTCTTGATTTTTTCAATCAAGCTGAATTTTCTGAGATTGATAATTAAAAAGAACCTGAAGGCGCTTAATGACATTAAGAAGATGATATTCAGCCAGCCAAAATCAGAAAATTCAGCAGGTGTTCACGGAATTCCATGACTTGCAAACTGAATACAATAACATTTTTAACAGCGTTTTGCATTTTGAAAGTGCTATTTTGAGGGAAACCAAGAAGTTCAACAGAGATTTGTCAGCCTATGAAAACAATACTGCCTATTTTCATTTTGATTCTTCAAATAAAAGAAATCAAAAGTTTGTTGAAACAAACACTCAGAGTTTAAAAATAATTCTGCTCGTACACATGTATCTAGTTCTGTGATAGCCAGTGACAAGCAGCAGACTTCTATAGGAAGTCCTAAGAATGACGTAATCTAGCATGAGCAAGGCCTTTTTTCTGCTGAAAACAGACCAGTATGTAGACCCGGAAAAGAGGTTAGTCAAACTACTATGGAATTGCCTTATACTTTGTCTACTACAAATGAACAAGCTGAAATGTTGGGAGCCAAACCGAAAACTTCTTTTTGATTCCTCATTTATTGTCTGCAGACCCACTAAAGAACCAGAAGCAGAGAGAGATTGAAGACCAGTTCTTCTATGGTTACCCAGTGAGTGCTTCAACTAAGATTTTTAACTTGTCTCAATTTGATTTAAAGAACATTTAGCAGTATTAAAGCTGGGACTGAATTTCATTCTGTCCCGTAGAGCAGACATTTCTAGACTTTGTTGCATTTAAAGCACTTTATTAGAAATATGAACTTAATGTTTTATTTTAAAAAACATTAATTTTAATAATTGAAATTTTTTGAAACCATTTTCTTTTAACCCTTTATTAAATAACACACAAAGTTTTTGAGAAATCTTATGAAAACAAGATTAGATGCTTGTTAAGAAAGAAAAAGAAAAAATGTTTTTTACAATTTGAACAATTAATATAAAGAAGCATTAAAGGAATTAATTGATAATAAAACATTAAGATTTATGAGAGCTGATAAAGGTGAGGGACTCATGCTTAGGGAACAGAGTACATATGTGTCTGAAATGGAGTATATCTTAAAAGATGAGAATAGCTATCATTTAGTTAATAGAGCTGAGGTTGACAAGTGTTTTAGAAAGATAGAAAGCTTTTTATGTGATATTTTAGTAGAAGAAATGTTGGATTAGGTTCATAGGTTTATACTAGGCTATCTGCCCTAAGGCATTTATAAGCCTAGCCCAAAGTTTTGTGGCTTACGCCACCCCTTATATGAAAAAATACTGTGCCCATTAGTTTGTTGTGCCTCTGTCCAGCAGTGACACAGAGATGATTCCCGGGGTAAACCTACGATCTCCCATCCACAGGTCAAGATTTCTCTTGAACAGAGCCAGCGAGGTGCTCTGCCTCACATGGACCGGGATTTTATTCCACAGCATAGGGAGTCTCTGAGGGATAAATTTATCCCTCCAGCATGTCCTATTTATATCCGTGCTAAGGTTTAAGTCGCTTGCTCTAGTGGTTTTGGTGGATTTGGATTTTTTGAGGTGGAGCATGTCCATTAATTCCAGGTTGGACATGGCCTTGTATGTCAGGCACATGTCACCTCTGAGCAGATGGTATGCGACTGAATAGAGCTGGAGTTTCTTCAATCTGGCAGCATATGACAGATTTTGGAGTCCCTTTATCCTTTTGGTGAGGAACTTTTGGGGTCTCTCCAATTGCTGCAGATGTCGGGTGAGATACATCCCGAATGGGGCATTGTACTCGATCATTGGTCTGATAAGTGAAGAGTACAGGGGAACAATGACCTCACTAGATCTGGATGTGAATCCCTTCATGATCAGGTGGGCAATGTAGAAGGTCTTTCTAACCACTTTAGCAACGTGAGTGTCAAAAGAAAGGCCACTGTCAACCTGGGTCCCCAGGTCCCTGATAACCTCTTCTGTGCTTAGTGAATTGCCACCTATATGGTAGCTTGGGGTTACCTTGTTTTTCCCGAAGGGTATGCTATACATTTTTTGGCGTTTAACTTCAGGCCATGGCTCTGGCACCAGCTATCTGTTTCCGTGAGTCCCTTCTGAAGGATATCCGTGTCCGATGCACTTTCCACTATGGCGCCCAGTTTGCAGTCGTCTGCAAACTTTGTCAGCCAAAGTCCTCCCATGTTGGCCTGTACTTCTGAGAAGTAGATGCCGAACAATAGGGGCCAAGGACCGAGCCCTGTGGGACACCACTTGTGACCGGCTTGGAGTCTGACATAGCGCCAGCAACTCTAACCCTGTGGGTTCTGTCCTTAAGCCAGTTTGCAACCCATCTTGTGACATATGGGTTTACATTTAAGCTGGTAAGTTTTTCTACAATACCCGAGTGGGGTATTGTGTCGAAAGCCTTTGCAAGGTCAAGGTAGGCTGTATAGACTGCCTTTACCTCATCAATGGCCTTGGTGACTGTTTCAAAGAAGTCGACCAAGTTCAAAAGGCATGATCTGCCCTTGACGAAGCCAAACTGGGTCGGGTCCAATGTCTGCAAGTCCCCTTTATCTTTGTTTATGAGCTCCATTATGATCCTCTCCATAGCTTTGCAGACTAGACTTGTTAAGCTTATGGGGCGGTAATTACCAGGGTCCGTAGAGGCACCGCCTTTGTGGAGTGGGACCACAGTTGCCGTACGCCACTCCTTGGGCACGTATCCTGTGGTAAGGCTGAGATTAAACAGCTGCCTTATGTGCGGGTTTAATTCCTCATTTAGCTCGTGTAGCACACAGCCGGGGACACCATCCTGTCCCATTGATGCTGTGTTTTTAGCTTTACAGAGAGCAGCTTTCACCTGCGCATTTGAGATGTCTGGGAGGCTACACTCCGCTGGGATAGTTATCTCTCCTTTAGGGGTGGGAGAGGGGGGTGAAGTTTGCACTGAACCTGTCTGCCAGTATGTTGGCAATGTCTGTGGGTTCATGATTTTTGTATCATTTTGGACTAATTCTGAGCATATTTGGGAGTTTCCACCCAGGTTCATAACATAGCTGAAAAAGGCCTTATGATTGTCCTTTGAATCCATGGCAATTTTCCTCTCAAAATTGGCCTTAGTTGATTTTATGAGTGCTCGTATTTTTTTACTAATAATGATCAGGGGTGACTTCCCTTTTATGGATTTTGTTCTATCATGTAATAGCTTTCTCCTCTTATTGTAAAGTTTGTTAATGGCTGGGGTCCACTAAACCGGACTTTTGCCCTTTGTGGAAAGAGTCTTGGTTTTATTTGGGATTGCCTGATCCATGCAGTCCTGGAGGTGTTCATAGAAGGCATTTGTAAGGGCTTCCACAGCTTGGGTTGTGGTTTCCACTGGCTCAGGGGCCTTGAAGGATACCACAGCAGTCTTGAGTAGTGTGAAGTTTTCTTTAGAGAAGTTCTTCACTGTGGTCTTTTTTGTTTGGGGTGGGGGCGGGATGTGGATTTCCAGTGAGATTAGTTTATGATCAGATCTCACAAATGAGGGATATACTTCCGGTGTGGAGCATTTTGTCCCCATGTTTGTGATAATGAGATCTAGTATATTTTCTCCTCTCGTGGGAACAGTGACTAGCTGTTCCATGGCATTTGAATTTGTGAACTCCAGGAACCATTGGGCTAGAAAGTTAGGGCTTGAGTAATGTTCCCAGTCTATATTCGGGTAGTTGAAGTCACCCAATATGATGGTGTTTGGAGATACATTTATACCCTCCAGTGTCTTCAGGAAGGCTGTGTGGGGTTCCTGAGTTTGGGAGGGTGGCCTGTAGCATGCTACAATTTGTAGAGCAGTTTTGCCTATGGTTAGTTGCACCTGGATGGTTTCCGAAGCTTCGTGCGTTGCCAGCAACCTGGAGGTGTGGGTATCCTTTATGAATATGGATACACCCCCTACTTTTGTGGTGTGGTCCGGGTTTTGGGGCCAGAACGCATGATATGAGGTAAAACCTAATAGTGCCGGGGTGCTCTCAGGAGCCTTGAACCAGGTTTCAGTTACAGCACAGACATCGATGTTCTCCATACTGAGAAGGGCCTTGAGTGCGTGCATTTTGAGATTTAGACTTCTGGCATTGAGCAGCATTACCCTCAGTTTCTTCCCATTTTTGTTTTCTAGGGTGGTAGGTTTAGAATTTGAGCCTTGCCTAAAAAGGCACTATGGGGTGGCAAGAGCCTTAGCCAATATCCGAAACCCAGGGTGACAGGTGCAAGCCGCCCTTGAAGCAGCGTGGCTTGTCAAGCATGTCATCCCAGGCAGACAGACACTGGATCCCCTTTGAATGACACCAGACATTAAGCCAGTTGTTAAAGCTGATCATCTTGTCTCTATATTGTGGCATCATTCTTGGTGAAGGAAGGATACTGCTCAGGGTCAGGGTCATACCTGCCTGGGCTACATAATCAGAGAGCTCCTCTATGTCTCTTTTCATGTAGTCCAGGGAGGTACATTTCAGGTCGTTCACACCAGCATGGACAATGACTGTGTCATATTTGTACTTGCCGTGGAGTGACCCTAGTGCTTGTGTTATGTGCCGGATTCTAGCGCCCGATAGGCAGCTTACTGTGACCCTCTCCTTGTTCAGCCTGGTGAGTGGGACGTCAGTGTGTCTGACTATGGAGTCACCTATGACAAGTATGTTTGGTGTTGTATTTGGCCTTAAAGGCTGTGACTGCTTTGCACACTGATTTTGTGGTTTATGTGTTGCTTGTGGGGTGTCTTGAGGTAGCAGTTGTTTGGGTGTCTGCTTTGGAGGCCTCTGCTGTTTAGGTAAATTTTTACTCAGAGCCTCCGAGTATGCCTTTGTGTGTTTATGTGTTTGATTCAGTGGTGTGGTAGCATTATGTGAGGCTGGTTTTGTGGTGTGTGTAGTTGCCTTCTCCTCCTGTCTGGTCTTGCCATTCCTGAGTTGAGAGAGCTCAGCCTCCAGTTTGGCTAAATAGCTGCATCTCTCGCAAGTATTTGTGTTATGTGGGAGGAGGAGAGGGTTGTCTGTGTACATGAGGCAATTGTAACATTGCCTCAATATTCCCAGATTCACCAACTGGGCAGGAGAGGACGCCAGCATCTGGCCCCTCGACATGCTAGAAAAATTAAGAAGTTAGGTATGAGACTGAATAAGAGAGGACTTAGTAAGGAAGTGGGTACTCCTGAGGGGGTTTCACAAGTGAGGGACTTTGTATAATATAGAAGTGACAAGTGCTGAGCCTTTTTTTTTTTTTTTTTTTTGAAAAAAAAAAAAAACTTTTAGAAAGAAGTGCTGCACTTTTTAGTCAAGGGATATACTGTTTAGGTTACTAGTAGAGCAGATCTAAGGGAAAAAATGAAGAACAGACTTTATGGAGCCAGAAAAAGTTTAACCTTGTTAAACCGGCGCTGCCCAATGCTGCTCTAGTGGCAACTCCGCGCTAAAGCGTGCTTTATAGCAGGAGGCTGGAAAAGGCAGGAAATTACCCAAAATGGTCACTGAACTACAAGTTACTGTCTTAAACCACTCCTCTGAGGACAAACAGGCAGCTCAGTACTCCCCACTCCCACTGGTGAGTAAAGAAACTTCCCCCTGACCAAACAAAGAAAATGGAGAAGTACAGGAACCAAGACAAAGCCCAGGGATCAGCAAAATCTGATCACTGGAACAAACTAGCCAGGAAAGTTAGGAGAACAAGAATATTTTTTTGTTTTTTTTCCAAGTTTTTTTTCACGGACAAAACAGAAAACGCAATAAATGCTTTGCTTTTCGATTAAATGCTATCAAAAGCTAGTACACTTGAGTGTATTAGCCTGTAGTTTAACTTTTAAGCAAACTTAAACTAAGAAGTGCAACCAACAATTAAAGCTTATAAAAACAGGTAATACCACTATAAAATAGACAGAAACAGTCGTCGATCAACACAAATGGTCGAAAAATGCAAGAAAAAATACTTAAAATCTGGAAAGTTGCTTTTTCTGTCCTCTGCTGCTCTAGGAACTCTGTTGGATACCACGAGGAGCTGTGCTGAGTTCTCTACAGCCAGAAAAGCCTGCCAAAGCGTGCTTTATAGCAGGGGGCTGGAAAAGGCAGGAAATGACCCAAAATGGCCACTGAACTACAAGTTACTGTCTTAAACCACTCCTCTAAGGACAAACAGGCAGCTCAGTACTCCCCACTCTCACTGGTGAGTAAAGAAACTTCCCCCTGACCAAACAAAGAAAATGGAGAAGTACAGGAATCAAGACTAAGCCCAGGGATCAGCAAAATCTGATCACTGGAACAAACTAGCCAGGAAAGTTAGGAGAACAAGAATATTTTTGTTTTTTTTTCAAGTTTTTTTCACGGACAGAACAGAAAACACAATAAATGCTTTGCTTTTCGATTAAATGCTATCAAAAGCTAGTACACTTGAGTGTATTAGCCTGTAGTTTAACTTTTAAGCAAACTTAAACTAAGAAGTGCAACCAACAATTAAAGCTTATAAAAACAGGAAAAACAGGTAATACCACTATAAAATAGACAGAAACAGTCGTCGAATAACACAAATGGTCAAAAAATGCAAGAAAAAAATACTTAAAATCTGGAAAGTTGCTTTTTCTGTCCTCTGCTGCTCTAGGAACTCTGCTGGATACCACGAGGAGCTGTGCTGAGTTCTCTACAGCCAGAAAAGCCTGCCAAAGCGTGCTTTATAGCAGGGGGCTGGAAAAGGCAGGAAATGACCCAAAATGGCCACTGAACTACAAGTTACTGTCTTAAACCACTCCTCTGAGGACAATTATAAATATAAATCTTTAAACTTGGTGGAAGATCCAGTTTTAGGTACCTTGTTTGGCATACCTAAGATCCGCAAAGACCCAAGGAACCCACCTTTTAGCCCTATTGTGTCAGCCCTCAGTTACGCCACAGAAGGGATTTCTCTTTACTTGCATACAGTTTTGAACCCTATAATACAACAGTCTAGTTCTTTTGTACATGATTCCTGGCATTTTCTAGACAAGTTTAGAACTTTTACAGAGACTTAACAATTTTCACCCAGAAAAAAATTAATAATGACCGTTGACATTTATTCATTATTTACTTCTGTTCCTCATGAAAAAGCTATAGACTATATGAGGTCCTTTTGAATCTTTTTTTCTAAGTTTAATAATCAAGACATCAGTTTTTGTTGTATGTTAGTTGAAATGCTTTTGGACAGCAATTATTTTTATTTAACAACAAAGTCTACCGACAAGTTAGAGGGGTAGCAATGGGGTCCCCTGCTGCCCCAGGTTCCTGAAGTTTGTCATTGATGACGTGGGTACTGAAGTCAACTTTTTAGACATCACTTTGTATTAGAACCAGGTTACTGATGAATTTGAAAGTAAGATATATAGGGAAAGTTCCTTTTCCAATAATTACTTACACTTTTTAAGTTGTCATCCGAGATTTATGAAAAATAACATTCCCAGAGAACAATTTATAAGAGCCTCTAGGATGACTACTTATGAAAGATTTTTGGAAGAGGAAACAAACTTAATTATTTCATTATTTGTGGAAAGAGGATACAATAGAAAAACACTGGAAGATATTGCTAATGAAATTTCTGTTAAGAGAACTAGGAATTTTCTTCCCATTTTGAGAGCTCCTTTTATTTCTACAAAAAGTGAAGTTTCCTCTTCTAATTTTAATAACACGCACAACAATCATAATATTTTAGTCTGCAATTTAGACCTCAATGTAGACAGTTTTGACATCAGGAATGTCATTAAGGAAAACTGGAGTATTATAAATGGTAATTCAGATTTGGTTAAAGTAGCTGGTAGCTGTCCTAGATTTGTGTACAAAAACAGTTATAGCCTCAAAACCTTATTACAAAAAGCTACTACAGCTATTTTTTTTCACCCCCCCCCTTTTAGGTTTAACTAAACGCATGTACGAGTATTTGAATTGTACTATGTGTAGGTACATTTTAGAAGGACCTTTTATTAGTATAGACCATTTACGTTATACTATACCTGTATTAGGTGTGCATAATTGTAATTCTGAAGGTATAGTTTACATTTGTACTTGTTCTGGGTTCAATGCTTTTTACATAGGGATGACCATCAGGAGCTAAAATGAAAGGATAAGGGAGCATGTTTATGCTGTTAAGAAAAAAGATGGAAAAATGCCCTTTACAAGCAAACTAAGGAATGAAAGGGTTATAAGAAATTTCATTTATCTGTTATAGAAGCTGTTTTTCAAAGACGTACGTGGTGGTAATTACAAAAACAAAACTGAACAAAGACAAACCATGTAGCAAATAAAACTGGGGGCTGACAGAGCTCCTGGATTGAATGAAAAAGTTAATATGTGTTTTCTCAAAAAGAGAAGGAAGATTATGAAATTATGAATGCATTCATTTAAGTTTATAAGTTCTTTTAAGGTTACAAGTTATTAAATATGCAATAATGCTTTGGTTCTTGTCTTTTAAGTGTATGTTCTTATTGTTAATGACATAGAACCTTGTGATTGACTTTAGGATTTTGATTGATTATAGGTATTTATATATTTACTGCGGTGGTGGTGCTGCGGTAGTGTTGTCGCCTCACAGCAAGACGTCCGTTCGATTCTCAGCTAGAGCGTCTTCTGTGCGGAGGCACGCGTGAATGGGCGTTCCTTTGTTGAAGGTTATGCGTCAGGGCTGGCAACCCGGTATGTAAAAATCCACTGCCAATCATTAGTGGACCGGAGTTCTGCTGTGGCGACCCCTAACCGGGATAAGCCGAAAGACACAAACAAACATAGGTATTTATATATTTGTGGTTTTACTTAAGGTAATTGTTCTGAAGAAGTCTGTTGGCTTTTAGATGAAATCAAAGAATAATGTTTTTGATACGCTCTTGTTGCCCTTGTGTTGCTGTTTTCAGTGGTTTTATTTTTATATCTATTAACCAGTTCATGTAACGCTTTATTTTCTTCAGTACTAATATTAAAGAATTTTTTCACAGGGGGCCTTCTTAAATCTGTAACAGTTTGTTCTTCACAAATATTAGAAAATAATGACAAGGTGAATATAAGATAAGAGTTGTAAATAAAAGGTTTATATAAAATATTCTTGCTTAATTAAACGTTGTCTAACAAAAAAGAAAAATATTTAGTTTTCTCTAAGAGCAAAAGCCAGATTGGCTCTTCTGGCAGGAATAAAACTGAATTGTTCAGATAAAATACTAAGCTATGGCTTTGTGAAATGTTCAATTAAATTCAAAATATAACCGTTCACAAATGTATTAGTCTTAGTGTTCAATATGGTTGTCGATCTCTTCCATGTCCTCTCCCACTTACCTTGTAGTACCACTTGTGAGCTGTTCCTGCATCTGCAATTTGCTGATATCCCTCTTGGTAAATTGATTTCTGAAAGGAGGTTGTGTTGTTTTTTGTATACCCTATTTGGCAGCCAAACAACTGGACCTTCATAAAGGTGGGAGCTCATCAAGTTGATCTAAAAAAAAAAAAAAAAAAAAAAAAAAACTTCTTCATTAGCTGAGGATGATGACATCAACCCACAAGACTGAATCAGATTATTTGCTGCATTGTTGGGTACTGAATAAGCCGTACCTCTTTTATATGTATCAATATCTGTCTTTATTTTCTTAATTTTTATAGAAATAATGACTTTCATATCATTCTCTATCTTATAAAACTATAAAATCATACTCACATTTATGAACATTAAAGGATATTGATTTTTTTTAACTTGTCATCTAATACCTGAATTTCTTCTATCAAAGCAGTAAGAGACTCATTATGTCTCATTAAAATTCTTAATAGTTGTAGTCCACTGTTATTAAAAAAAATAAGTTCACCAAAAATGGGATCAGAAAATTTACATCCATAGGGCATTTAAAAATCTAAGTCCTTTTGGTATAATCTTCAGACAGACGCACTTGTTTAAATATACATTTTCCTAAACCAATGTCATATTTTTTGACTTTCTTTCAAAGTCACATAATGAAGCCTTAAAAGAGCCATCTTGTTGTCTGTTTATGGTATTTACATTAAAATTGAATTAATTACCAAACGGATCAGGAGGAATAGCAAACAATGTCTGTAAGTCTTTACCTGTTATGAATTCACTCAGAGTGACCAACATACAACAACACCATTGGCTACAAAAGCATGGATATTTGTAACTTGCCCTAAAAGAAAAAGAGTAATAGTTTCAGTGGGGCTATCAGTAGAGTATAATGTTAATAAATCCTATGACAGCTCCAAATGAAAAGCTTTTTGAGAAAGCTGTGCAACAAAGAATTGTAAAGCCACTAAAACCTACATAATGGATTGAGGCGAAGCAGCTGCGGAACATATTTCTTTATCATTATCAATCCAGGCCATGAGGAAGCAAACTGAACAAAGTAACAATAAAACAGAAATAGTTTGACTAAGCAGCTGTGTAACAGCAAACTAAACTCGAAACAACACGGAAAAAAACAAATTTATTAACTAAGCACTTTCATCCTCATAGACTAGGATTTCATCAGAGTTACACAGCACTAAAATAAAAATCATTATATACATCAGTCACACATAATTAAATTCAATTGCGGTTTCTTAGATCTTCTGTCCTTAAAGGAGAACCGCACCCACAGACTCAAAAAACATGTTTATTTCATCATGGTTTGGCATTTCCTACATTTTAACATCACTCTGGGACTATTTACAGGTTTTTAAATATTTTTATATGTAATTTCTGAGCCTGACCACGTGGGGTCTGGCATCTTGACGTACTTGTGATTGTTTAGTCTGTCTTTAGGTATCCCAAAATGCAGAGCTTGTCTGTAACCATTTACATCACGAGGCCTCTTTCTTCCTAAAGCTCCTGTCACTGCATTGATTTTACATGCATACACTGCTGTCTTTCAGTCAGTTTTAAGTAACATTCCATGCCATTCTATGACTACGTAAAACACAAACAGTGTAAATTCCACAGAACAGACTTTCAAAATGCTTTTTACTGCTGCTTCTTTTTAGAATGGCTAAACTGTATTTTTTGTGAAGCTTGAATTGTACTCCTTTGACTCATCTCCCATTCCCCTTCACACCTAACTTCCCTAGCTGTCAAAGTGCTAAGGGTAATTTGATCTGTTACCTGCTGTGATTGACCACTCACAGCAGGAGACTTGACTCATGTACTGTTTCCTTGTTCTAGCCTTTACTTTCTGTATGGGTAGGGAAAAGACCAGGGAGCAGTTATGGTGTTGTTAGTTTGGGGAGGCAACTGGCCAGAAAACTACCTGTATTGAGTGGCCTTGATGACATCAGTGCATTGGAGACTCCAGCAAGGGAGGGATAAAAGTTTTTTGAAAGTGAAACCACCACAGTACAGTAAGGTACTGTTCTACTAGAGAGAAACAGTCAATTTAAAATATTTTAATTGCTGTGTTGTTTATTCATAGCAGGGACAATAAATAGGGAGAAAAAGGATAGAGAATTTGAGCATTTAATTATAGAATCCCGTTGTTGTCCTTTAAGAAAACATTTAATATTAATCACTTCATTAAGTCCTGAAAACTTATCAGCTCCCACTTTCATTTGCCATAAACTTTCTTTTTGTTTGATCACATTTTTATAACCACCTCCCCTAATACTTTTATTATTTATTTGACATTTGGTTACCAGGAAAGTCTGACTAGGTAGAATACCCATTTTCAGCTGTGGCCTGGAGAGAAAAGCTCCATCTACAGCACAATCTAACATATTTAAAAAAATGTATAATTGATTATACAGTATGAGACAAAATAATATTTACATTATTATCAGAAATATGTAACACCTAGATGATATATGAGAGAGATAAAAGAGCTATATATCTTCAGTCTCAAGAAAGGTAAGCAGAATAAGATAGATACTGAAAAGTTATACATAGGTAAAGTCAAATTATCTGAAAAACCTAAGTAGAGTTAAGTTTAATCATTAACAGAGGCTAAATCATTGTAAAGGTTACATGAGAATTTTACAGGGATACTCAAGGTAATAGGCTATTGTAAAAAAAAATGTGAAGAGCGTAAGATTGATAGTTAATAGAGAATGATAGATAGTGAGAGAGTGTATAGAAAGGGTTATAGTATTACCTTAGTTTGGAGCAGGGGCAAATATGAGCCATGAAAAGATAGTCTTTTAGTTTGAACTTAAATTTGTTGCGAGTTGATATAGCTCTCATATCTAGGAGTAAAGTGGTCACAGAATAAGAGTAGAGACATTTTCCTGCAATTTTGTCAGGTTTATATAGAGTTAGTAGTTGCTTATGTAATATGGTGAGTTCTAGCCAGTTAAGTTCAGTCAGTGCACTGCAGTGATGTTTGGAGTAGGAGGCATTTATTGCAGATTTTGCTATTTTGTTGTAACAGGATTTTTAGCTTATTTTTTAGTGAAACATGAAGATTGGTTAAGATAGGGGTGCCATATAATAGAGAGGGAAGTTATGTTGTGGTCAGTGTTATTTTGGTGGATGTATCCTTGAAGCTTTTGTGGTGATAGAGCATTCCTAGTTTGTGGTGTTTTCTTTACAGTGTTGTGAATATATAGATCAAAGGAAAGTTATTATCTAGTGTTACCCTTAGCAATTTTGCATGTGAAACTACTTCGATTTCTGTATTATTTAGGGAATAAATCTTAAAATCTGAAGGTGGCTTACATGTAAACAGAAGGAGTTCTGTTTTGTTAGAATTGTGTAAGAATTGTGCATTACTGAGCCAGGATTCAGTAGAAGAAAGGTTATGTGTTTTAGATGTGCTATGTTGTTGGAAGAGAAAATGAGAGTTTCATTGTTAGCATATTGGATAAGGGAACTTTGGTAGGAAGCAGTATAGAAGTTGTTTATGAAGGTATTGAAAAGGTGGGGACCAAGAATGGACCCTTGTGGAACTCCAGTTTTGTTGGATAGATATTGTGAAAAACACCCTTGCCATTTAACACACTGTTGTCTGCCAGAAAGATAACTGGTAAGCCACTGTTGAGAGGGGAGAGAAAGACGTAAGGAAGAACGTTGTTAACAGTTTGTGATGTGACACAGTGTTGAAAGCTTTCAAAAGGTCTAGGAAAATTGATGAGGTTACTTGGCCACAGTCTCTTGCCCTGTTGATTTGTTTTTCTAAAGGAAATTAGTACAGTTGTAGTACTCTGGGCTGATCTAAAACTGTGCTGGGTGGGTATAAATAGATTGTTGTGAAGTAGGTGGTCCTGGAGTTTTGTGTATACATTTTTCTAAAAGCTTGGAAAGAGGAGATAGTATGGCGATGAATCAGAAGTTGGAAAATTCATTAGAGTTGCCACCTTTATGAAGTGGGGCTAAGATGGATTTTTTTTCCAGAGGGAGGGGACATGTGATTCCCTGATGGATCTGTTAATGAGAATACTGACCGGGTAGGCAATAGCATTGGCACAGATTTGTAGGTATTCAGAAGGGAGGTTGTCACTGGAGAGAGAACAGGGTTTTACTTTATGTAGTAGTTTTCTTATTAAGTTAGTGGGTACTGGCTGCAACCAAATATTACAACCCAGTAATCTTAGCTCCCCCAATCCATCCCAGACAAGACATCTGAAGAAACTGCCACTATCTTCAATACCGGTTTTATCGATTCAGTATCTAAGCTACTGAACCCTAACCCAAACTCCTCTACTACTAACATCTCCAACTTTTCTGAACCTAATCCTAATACTATCTCCTCAAATACCTTCTCCCTCAAACCTGTACCTACTAGCTACATCAAAACTCTACTCTCTAAATTAAAACCATGCTCAGCATCAGGTGACAATATTCCTTCCACTTTTCTTCTACTAACAGCTGACTCTCTTGCTGCCCCTGTATTTATCCTAATCAGTCGCTCTATCTCTGAATCTAAAATCCCTTCCATCTGGAAACAATGCTACACTCTACCTGTACACAATTAGACTTATTGCTATCCTCTCCCCTCTCTCTAACATACTAGAAAAATGTATTCATAAATAAGTTATGCAGTATCTAATACTGGAAAATCTGCTTACAACCACTCAGCATGACTTCAGACCCAAACATAGCACCACTACAGCTCTATTATCCTTCCTCAACACTGTCTCTATAGCCATGGATGATCATAAACTTATTTCTTGCCTATTCTTGGAACTCTCAAAAGCTTTTGACACTGTCTCACACTCTCTTCTGCTGCACAAACTGCATAACCTCAACTTTTCTGATACTGTTGCATGGTTCTCCAGCTACCTCACTGATAGATCTCGATCAGTGAGATGTCACTCTGTACTTTCCCCTCCTCTCCCTATAAAAATGAGTGTACCTCAAGGGTCTATCCTAGGGCCTTTACTTTTTAATATATTTACTAATTACCTCCTGTCCTCTGTCATCTTTAGTGCAATACGCAGATGACTCTACAGTCATCACCACAGCCAAGTCTCCTTCTAAGCTCTTTTCAGCTACTCAGGCATCTTTTAACTTAGTTGAAACATGGCTCTCCAACAACCAGTACAAGTCTCCAAACACCACGATAAAGTTCTAGTGAAGCAGTCACGATCCAATTTTCCTTTTATTAAATCACATAAAAAACAGCAGGTTAAGCGCTTTCATCTACGCACTCGTAGACTTCATCAGAACACTTAATAAACTTTGAACACACCTATTTATACCAGAAAAACCGCCAAAAAATTCTCAATTAATCAATTAGAAGTTATTACTAACTTAAAGTCACAGTTATTTTATCAAATACTTGCATCACTTCCTTAAATATAATCTTTCCTTATTAATAGTATATTGTTATAAATTACACTAACATTTTATAAATTCTATATTAAAATATCCAACATTACATCATTTTTATTCACACAAAACTATTTACATATATTTAAAAACTGCTGTCTATACATTACTTAGTATTATAAAATATAATAAAAACCACACTTCAAAATTCATACTTCTACTTAAAACCTTAGTATTACTTAATATGTATGTTATTGGTGTAACTCATTTATTACATATATGTGCACAACATCTACTGCATATGAAATTGATTGCATAACATTAATATATTTTATACTTATAAATATAATGCCTGTATTATTTATTAAGTACCATCTGTTACATAAGATTTAAGATATAAATACTAGATATAAATACTAATCTCTTATGAGAGGTTTGGTGGGTATGCAGTCATTCAGGCCTGGAGGTGTCGCTGCATTTAACCTAATTTGCCACTTGATTTCCTTTTCTGAAACTAGTGCCTTAATGTCACCTCCCCTGGGGTTCTGCTTAACTACTTCCAAAATTCCAAACAGAAAACCTGTGCAATTCAAGTTGTTATTTAAATGCCTATATAGGGCATTATTGGTATCTTTTTTACGTATACAATATAAATGGTCATATATTCTCTCCTTTAATCTCCTGTCAGTTTTACCCACATAGAAGTGTTGACAGGAGGAACATATTGCCATGTATATCAGATGCTGTGTTTGGCAATTCCCTTTACTGAACCTAATCTTACTTCTTAGGATGTTATTGAGAACTACACTATCCTTGTCTATAATATTGCTACACTGGTTGCAGTGTCCACATTTAGTGGTCCCTTGCTTACCTATATGTATATGTTTACTATTCCTATGAGATCTTATTTCAAATATTCTCTTTATGTTATGATCAGTTTTATATACAAACAAAGGCTTAGTCCCCAGTCTCTCATTAATATTATCATCACTAGTGATGATATTCCAGTTATTATCAATAATCCGTTTAATTTCACCTGCCTGTTTGCCAAACTTTACAATACATGCCCTTTGAAAGTTTTGACCATTTTGCACTGTCTGCTTCGGTGATGGTCCTATACCCAAAACCGGTGTATATTTTTTTCCCCACTCTTTAATAATATACATGGTGACATCCTGCACTAAAGTTTCTGGATATCCTCTATCCAAGAATAATTTTTTCAAAAAATTCATCTCTTTAAGAAAATCTTCCTTTACTGTGGTCATCCTGGCCACTCTAATGGATTGTCCCTTAATAATACTTTTCTTCTGAGCATACGGGTGGTTACTACTATAATTAAGGTAACTATTACAAAAGGTTTCCTTTCTAAATATTTTAGATTGAAATTGTATTCCATCAATGAATACATAAGAGTCCAAAAAGTTAATACCCTTATAGTCAAAATTATGTGTAAACCTTAAATAACTTGTTGTATTATTTATATAATCTACAAATTGGATGAATTCTTCCTTTTTGCCTTTCCATAAAATAAAAATATCATCCAAATATCGGACATACAATATCATATATTTATACCAGGGTGAACTGAACACGAATTCACTCTCCCAGTCTAATAATACAAGATTGGCAAAAATGGGGGCGCAGGCTGCCCCCATTGCTACTCCATTGTTCTGCTTATAATATTCCCCATCAAAATATATGAAATTGTTGTCCAATACTATATTAATGAACTCGTTTATAAGTTCTTTTTTATCTTCACCCAACTTACTATAAGTGTTGACACTCTTCATAAACCTATTTATTCCATCCTCTTTAGGTATACATGAAAATAAGTCCTTAATATCTACTGTTGCAAAAATTAATTCAGAATTCCATATATCTTGGGTAAATTTCCCTAAAAATTCCCAAGAGTCCTTTATAATATGGTTAATATTCATGTATATATTCTTTAACCATTGATCAATAACCTTCCCGTATGGAAAAGTTTTACTATAGGTCCCTGCTATTATTGGCCTAAGTGGCGGATCAAGTATATCTTTATGTACTTTAGGTATGCCATTAATAGTGGCTAGTAGGGGATATTGCACCTTTAAGAAATCATATAATACCTGATCTATTCTTTCATCCAGTAAATACTCTTCCAAATATAAATCTATACGTCTATGTGAAATATTGACCTGATTCAGAGAAGACCTCTCATATTGCTCTACATTATTCAAAATTTCAAATATTTTTTCATTGTATCTAGATGTTTCAATTAATACGATTCCACCACCTTTGTCAGGTACTAGAATCTTAATGTTGGCAGCTTGCAATTGTTCCAATATTTTGTCAAGCATATTTTTCCAATAACAAAAATTTCCTTCCTTATAACTTTTGTTCTTGAGCTGATATATTTGTTTACTTATAACTTTCTCAAATGTAGCTATCGTGTTATGCATAGGAGGAATGAATTTGCTTTTTTTCTTTAAAACTGTGGGGACTACATCCGCTCTAGTTTTATCCTGAAAAAATAAGCCCAAATTGAGCTTCCTAGTATACAGCTTTAATTCCACTAGTGCATCCACAAAATCAAATTGTCCTTGCGGTATAAATTTCATACCCTTAGAGAACACTAAAAAAAGTTCCTTACTAATAATAGTGGATGTATAGTTATATATCTTAAAGTCCTTCCATATATTAACTATACCTTGTCTTTGTATCTCTTCAGTATCTATGCTCTTTTCTGTTTCATTATCTCCTATCTATTCCAATGATTGTTCCCCCTGAAATACCTTTGGTTCACTTCGCTTCTGTAATTCCCCCTGTTTCCAAAGTCTTCCTCTAAAAAATCATTGCTGTACCCCCTCTCCTCAAATGTATCTTGCCTACCTATATATAGTTTGGTTCTTTTATTGTACTTATTATCACTTCTAATATTCCACCTATAGGCCTTCAAGTTAGCATACTGGTTTGTGTCCCGAATAAATTTCTTACATTTCCTATCAAATATTCTTTTGCAATTGTTTTCAGCATATCTGTACTGTTTGTTATACAATTGTTCCCATTGAGGAAATATTAAATCATGTGTGATTTCAATATTCATTTTTTCAACATCCTGCAATAGTTTACTAATCTTATTGTCATTGCACATAATTATAAACTCCATGAATTGCATTCCAAAGCTGTCGAACATTTTGTTACACACCTGAATGTTTTCATCATTCATATCAACTCCAATGGGCTGTTTAAAGAAACGTAGGCCCATTGGTACAATACAACTCGTTACACATTTACGCAGATATGAATTGTCAACCTGCAATGCCTTGATTTGTGTAAGCTTTTTACCAAAATTATAGATCGTATTTTTTAAGCTAGGGCTGGACTCCCGAGGTGTTCCAACCCTTTCAATCTGTCTATTTAATGTTCCAAACTCGAACGTTGACTTAAGAAAATTGTCAATGTTATTACAATGTGATATGCCCGCTAAATTAGCTTCCTTACTTTGTTTTTGAGTGTCCCTGGAGTCCTGTTGTTGCTTGGACCCCTCCATTCTACTAGCGACTGTAGAATAAGTCCTGTTTGGCGGTTTCCTTTTGGGTTTTGCGCCCGAAAATAAAAAAAAATTCCTCAGATGTATTTGCTTCCTTATCGGACCCCAAATACTGGCTCCCTTCTCCGTTTGCACACTTATAATCCGGTCTACAGCCCGATTGAAGAGTTGGAAATCCTTCCGTTACCCGCTGGCCAACAACCAGCTCATCCTTAACCCTAAAAAAAACAAAGCTGTTACTCTTACTACCTAAAAAGTTCAACAATATTAAACCCTCCTTCTCTATACAGTCCTTTAATAACACTCCCATTTAGGTAGAATCCAGCACTAAGCTCTTAGGTGTAACCATCGACGATTAGCTTAAATTTGACTTGCATGTTAATAACTGTATCAAAAAGACTCATTCAGAACTAGGGCTCCTTTACCGTAACAAGAAATTCCTTACCTCTGAAGCCAAGATTACTCTCTCTTACCTACCTTCTACCCAGTCTAATGTACATTTCTCAAATCCTCACAAATCTTAACTCAACACTCCTGACCAAACTCAAATCTACCTACAACAAGGTTGCTAGATTTCCTGCCCAACAAACCTACAAATCCCATCACTGTCACTCTCTCTAAAACACCTAAACTGGCTTGAATTACCCCACCAGCTTCTTCTCTCTCAGCTCCATGTCATCCATTCTATCCTATACCAGCCTTCCTATTGCCCAGCACTATCCCCTTTCATCTATCATTATTCTCCCTCCAGACCTCTCCGAAGCTCTAACCAAGACCTACTACAAATTTACAAACCCAAGTCTAAAGTTGGACGCAACATGTACAGCTATCACCCCACTATTGCTTGGAATAGGCTCCCACTAGAAATCAGGACCCTTACACATCCTAAACAATTTAAGACAGCCACCAAAGAGCACTTTAAAAGTCACTGGTTCTGCCACTGCACTCTCCCTCCTTAAACATCCCCTACTTCTCATACTTGAATCTACTTTCTGACCTTAACTCGCTCTTCTCACTAGCTTTCTCTAATCTTCCTTGACTACGCTTTCTACTGTCTTCTAAAATCTATTAAGCAACTCACCTCAGAGAAATATTCTATTTTAATTGTCTTGCCTTCATGCAATTACATTATGTAAAACTGAGTTTTTGTAGCCACTTACCCCAAAAACTATATTTATCTTAATGACATATTTCTTTTTATACATCTTGAAATAGTTTTGCTATACACCTGATTATTGACACTGTATAGTATTGTATGGCTACTTAATGCCTTGTAGTAATCCTGTAACATTGCTGTTTAATGCAAATTTATAATGAAAATTGTTTAATATGTTGTAGCTTTTCTCCCCGGGCCTGTGCTGAAAATGGCTCTTCAGCTTAGTCAGACAATCCAGGTCAACAAATATAAAATAAGTAAATAAATAATTGAGGAGGTGAGGTAGACATGTTTTGAGAAGAGGGGAAAGTAGTGGCACTGTGTTTGGAGGGTTTATGAGAAGGAAGTGGATTGAGGATAGAGTTAGGGTTATTGTTTTTGTTTGGGTCATTCACTAAGTTTGCATTGCTTTCTATAAAATGTGTATTAAACAATTCTGCTGTTTGGGATGGTGACTTATCTATGGCTGGAGAGGGGTTTTGGTTAGATCGGGGGGGGGGGTGGGGGTGAGAATTGATGAAATGGTATTCCAGAACTTTCTTGGGTTATTTTTATGGTCATTTAGCTGCTGTGAAAAGTACTGTTTTTCATTATAGGTTACTTGTTTTTTGGCTTGATTATGTAATTATCTAAAGTTTTGTAGGACTGAATTATTTTTTATTTATTTGCCAGTCCTCCCATGCTTTGTCTCTGATAGACTTAGTTATCCAGAGTGCATGACTGATTTTTCTTCTTTTGGTGCAAAGTGGAGCTAGACTATTATGAGTGTCCAGGAAAAGTTTGTTAAAGTGGATAAGTGCTTCATCTAGGGGAGGTATTTTTAGTGTAGACCAGTTTAGGGAGTTTAGTTAGTTATTGAAAAGTTTATTAAAATTGGCTAGATTGTGGGAAGTTTTGTAATTGTGGTTTTTGGGTGGTTTTGTACTTGTCCTGTAAGTGTATGCAGGTAGGTGGTCGCTTAATACACTTGGAAGAGTACCAGAGATGGAACATTTGTTGGGATCAGAGACTAGGATCCAGTTCAGGATTATTCCTGAACTGTTGTATTTTTGAAATCTGGTTGGGGTATTGATAAGTTGCGTGTATCCAAAGAGATTTAAGATATTAGCTGGGAAGTTAGAAGTTAAGTTTTGCCAGTTGATGTTTACATTTCCCAGGATAATTGTTTTGTTGGAAATGTTTTGTGAGATCCAGGATAAGATGTCTTCTAGTTTGGAAATATTGGGTCCAGGGGGAATGCACAAGACTACAATGCATATTTGTTTAGATTTGTTAATTTGTAAGTGAGAGATAAGGATTTAAGCATTAAGGAATTGTGGAATGGGATTATGGTAGGGTATTATTGTATGTGTGTTAGGGTAGATTAGGGCTACTCTTCCAGCTTTTTTATGAATTTGATTGATTGTGTTGTAGCCTGGGGGGAGCATTTCTTTGTCTTGGATGTTTGGTTTTAGCCATGTCTCTGTGAGTGCCAGTATGTCTGGGGAAAATTGTGATAACCATGCATGTAAGTCTCTTATTTTGTTGCAGATACTATGCAGATTTACTGTGACTAAAAATAGTTTGTTAGAGGGAAGTGTTTGATAGGAAAAGGAAGTTGTGTTCCTGCCCTTGGATAAGAGGGATACGTGGGAGTGAAAGTGATAAGAGGATTGTGTTTTATTATTAGGTGGTGTTTTAGGTGAAGTGTGGGTTCAAGATAATGGTAGGGTTGTAAGACTGTACATTTTATAAATAGGAAGATGTGAGGTTTAAATAGGCTAGCTAAAATATTGGAGTAACTTAATGTTTGTTTTTCAAATTTGTGTCAGTTTTAGAACCTTTTGTGGCTGTAGTGATTTTATAAGAGTTGAGTGTGTTGCTGTGTGCTAGCAGTATAAGACTTAGTGTAATAGATAAAAGGTAAAATATTGTATGACTGGGGTAGACTATTTTGGGATAATTTAGATGGAGTCATGAGTCTGGAGGGGGAGGAATGGGTGAAGGTGGGGGGGTTACATATGTATAATATAAAAGATGGAAGTGGTTTAGGAGAGGAATGTGGTTAGAAGCTAATTAGAAAATTGTGTGATTAGTTAGTTGAATGGGAGGTTTTTAGTTGAGTATAATGTATGGGGGTGGGTGGGAATGGGGTTAGGGTAGGGGAGCAGAGTGAGGCCAAGCATAGCGAGGGTGAATGGAGCAGGCAGGACCTAGATCATGGCAGACTGCAGGAAAAATAAACAATCTATAAAAAATAGTAAATAGGGCCATGCTAGTGCAGTGGACAGAGCCAAGGGCAGGATTAAATTTACCTTGAACTAGTCAGATATTTAAAGACAAGTGGTGCAAATATCTATTAGGGGATAAAGAGGAAAAATGAGGTGAGGAGAAAAAGCAGTAGGGTAGATAGTAGTGGGGTTCAGCAGCTAGGTGGAGGCAGAAGAGAAAAGAAGGGGAGGAGTATGGCTCAGTGGTGTGTGTGCAACCTTATACAAATATTAAATGCAGTACAGTAGGGAGGATATTAACATACATTAAAGTTGGTCAGTTTTTTTTTTTTTGTTTGTTTTTTGCCGGACTGATGGCTCTTAGTTGGGTAGATATATTTAAATCTCAGCTGTGATATTGTTTTATTTGTTCTAGTTCAGATCTACTGGCGAGAATGGGAGATAAATCCTAGAAAAAAAGGGGAGAAAGGAGAAGTGGATTAGACATGAGAGACCACCAAGTGATGTTTATAAGGATAGTAGAGAGAGATAAGGTTGTGGTGTCTGGCTATAGAGACAGGCTAGTATAGCTTGGTGGAAGAAAGGAGAAGAGCCTATATCTAGGATGTAAGGAGGGTTTAGTGTTACACAGTGTAGTTGGAAGTCAGTGAGAGGGGTAGGAGATAGAGTGGCAATATTTTATTTATTTATTTATTTTTATTTTACATTTGTTGACCGGGATAGTCCAACTGGACACATGTCCATCCTCAGCGGGAGCCCGGGAAGAAGAGCTCCAATATACAATATGAAAACAATTCAAACATAATAATTAGATGTTTAAAGATACTTGTTATACAGTTGATAGTATGAGGCCTAAGAAAAAATTTAAGAATTTTCTAAATTATATTCTACAAGAACTATAGGACAGTCATACAGATAAAATTTATATACAGTCTGTTTATACAACGTAGGGTCTAAACATTGATAGAAGATGTGATTCTGAGAAGAAATGGGTGGAGCTAAGAACTGTAGATTCTATAGAAACAGCTATGGCTAGACAGACTAGGCCTTTCCTAATAGATGTTAGATATGGAGTTAATTGGGAAAGTGGTAAAGGTGAAATGAGGGGGATAATGTTCATCCAGGTGTAGAGCAGGGACATAACCAGTTTACATTGAAGTGGTCTTTTATAATTTTCTTGAAGGAGGGTAGAGAGTTTTTAGAGGTAATGATGGCAGGAAGAGAGTTCCAAATGCTAGCAGTATAGTTGGAATAGAACGAGTCACTTATTAGATTTGGTGACTATGACTTGGAAATTGAAACTAGAGTGGAGATTTGTTGAATCGTAGTGAGGTTGGAGCAGGTTTGTGAGTGCTGGTATTTTGTCTGGGTTATGAAGGAGTTTGTGTAAGTATTAGTTTATTATAGGTCAGGAGGTGGGAGAATTATAGCCATCCTAGAGACTTGAGGTTTTTGCAGTGATAGGTATTGTGTGTAGACCCTGTTACAAATTTTGCTATTTGATGGCAACATGTGGACAGCTTGCATAACTTTGTTTTGGAGATGTTGGTTAGGATAGGAGAGGCATATGTAAGTGTGGAGAGAAGGTAGGTATGTGCTATTGCAAGTCTAGCTGAGGGGGTAATGAAGGGTTTGTTCCTATAAAGGCTGCCTAGTTTTTTGTGAGTGTTTTTAATGGTTTGATTAATATGGATATCAAATTTCAAATTATTGTCAATGGTTACTTCCAATAATTTTGTATGTGATTCAGGGGTAATAATGGTCTTGTTCCTGGAGACTATCCTAAAGGAATTTGCTAAACTGGCAGTACAGGATGAAGTGAATACTAGCTGTTTTGTTTTCTTAGGATTGAGGAGTAATTTATGGTTGACAAGCAAGGATTCCACAGAATGAAAAGCTTTTTGGGTGACTGTAAGCAGTTGATTCATAGAGTCTGCTGTGCAGAGTAGTGTGGAATCATCTGCATATTGAATTATTGAAGCATTATTTGTGGAGGGTGTTGGCAAATATGGAAAACAATAGGGGACCCAATATGGACCCTTGTTGAATGCCAAGAATGACGGATAATAGTGGTGATAGGTTGTTATCCCAAAATACTGCCTGTTTCCTACCCATAAGGTAATTTTGGAACCAGGAAATAGTCTTCATTTCATAGCCGAGATTACTGAAAGTATGTATAAGCTTTTCATGGTTGACCATATCAAAGGCCTTTGACAAATCCAAAAATAAAGCAGATGTCAGTTTACCAGTATTTCTGTTGTGGTTCACCATGTTAGTAAAAGCTGATAAGGCAGTGGGCAGGCTGGAAACTATGCTGGGTGTGCGAAAGGAGTTGGTGTTTTAATAAGTGTCCCATAAGTTGGTGGTGGACACATCTTTCTAGGATATTTGCTAATGGGAGAGGATGGCAATGGGACGATAGTTAGATATTTCTGTAGAATTACCACCTTTATGTAGAGGAGTAACGTAGGCTGTTTTCCAGATTGAAGGAATGGTGGCTTCAGCAATAGACCGATTTTAATGAGGATGGAGACTGGTATAGCTATTTCTTCTGCTGCTATTTGTAAGTATTCGGCAGGTAGAGAGTCAGCTGCTAAAGTAGTGGGTTTTAATTTAGAGAGGAGCTTTTTAATATAGTTGCTGGGGGTTGGGTTGATATGGAATATAGTATTTGGTTGGCTAATGTTTTGAGTATTATTAGTTGGGGTATTGTCTTGTTGGAGGGCCAATGCTTGAGTTGATTCAGTAAAGACTTTGTTGAAAGATTCGGCTAAATTTGTGACAGGGGTATTGGTATTTGGAGAAAGGGTGCTGGCTTTGCCAGGATGCAGTATCTTATTTATGCCAGCCCAAAATTTCCGGGGATTGTTTTGATGAGTATTCTGTAGGTTGAGGAAATAGTCCTTATTATCTTTTAGTACTACATACATTAGTACAGTTTCTATACTACAGTTTTAGTACTGCATACATTATTATAGTTTCATAAGTGAGTTTAAGCAGCAGAGTACACAGAACAGTCAGTATAATACTTTACATAGCTTATCCTAAGCAACAAACAATAGACAAGACATATGTCAACACGATATCTACCTGTTCCACAGAAGGGTTCATTTATGTTGCTACTTGTCAAGGATGTGTTGCTTTTTATGTAGGAATGAAAATGTAATTGAACAAAAAGAAAGATTATGGCAGATGAAACTGGGACCTGATAAGTTTCTAGGTCTTAATAAAGTGATTTAATATTATATGTTTTCTTAAGGACAGAAAACCTAAGAAACTGTAATTATATTTAATTATACAATTATTTAATTATGTATTAATTGATTGATGTATGTAATGATTTTTATTTTAGTGCTGTGTAACTCTGATAAAGTCCTAGTCTTTGAGGACGAAGGCACTTAGTTAATAAATTTGTTTTTTTCTGTGTTTTTTAGTTCAGTTTGCTTTTACACAGCTGGTTAGTCAAGCTGTTTTTGTTTTATTTTAATCTTCTAAGTCAGTAATATGTTCTTTATGGGATGTTTTCTCTCTGGTGGATAACATGGGCAATATTTGGTTTATATGCATTTCTACCTGAGACACCCCCTCCTTCCACACCCTTCTGGTACCTATCTGTTTTATGTTAGAAATGTCTTTCTAGAGAGAATTTAATGTGAGGCATAAGAGAGATTTCTAAATATGTTGCATTGCAATATAGCTAAGGCCTTGTTACTTATGGCTAATAGCATGCTTGGCCTGGATACTGAGTAGCTGTTTGATTCACTTGCAAAGGGTTCGAGTCTTTTTCATCAGAATTAGAGAAAATAGGTTTCTATGTATCTTGCGGCACTGGAATCACTTGTAATATGGGAATCTGTTTCAGTTTAATTTCTTTTATTTTGGAGTCATTCCCACCTGGTGAGTGAAGTGGTTATTGGGAGAAAGTGATTTGTTTGCTTCTGCTGATCTCTGCTGTAGAAGATGCCCTTTTTACTTTTGTCATTGTAGGGAAGAATGCTTTAACCATCATAGCTTTAGCACTTGTATTGCCAGGATAAATACCCTTCTTCTGTGTAGAGAGTAATTCTAGTAAGTTCCTGGATCAAGTACTCTTGAAAGGTTATTTGGGGCACTGAGGGATTTTGATAGCTGAAGTGTGTTGTGTGTGTGTGTGCACGTGCACACATGTGTGTTTGTGCTTTTAATGGAACTTGGAATGGGGGAGGCTGTTCATGAACAATTCTGCAATAACCTGAAGACTGCATTCTCCTCATTTAATGATGAAGGGATACAGACTGATATCATTGCCTGGCTGTCCTGTACTCATTTTGCCTTCACATAGCTAAGGAGAGATATCTGTATTAGGGTACCCCTCTCTATTGTTCTTTTCTCCTCTAGGATGAGGGGAAATACTGGTTGTTGCCTTTATTTCTTTCTTTGGCCACTCCTCTGGTGACCTTGGTCTGTTCATGACCCTGTGATGTTACTGTACAAATGGCACTTAACTGCTTTGTGGAACACCGAGCTGCATGTAAATGTGTTCATACATCTTTCCTTTTTTAAAATAAATGTTTTGAGTTCAGCTTTCTTTGTGAAATTTGTTTTTGTTGGTATGTGGTATTGGGTTATTTTGTTATATGATGATGAAAGGAATATGAGCTGAACTCATGCTTTGCTCCATTTAGTATCTTTTCTGTGAACTGAAAAGAGTTTATTCATCTGTTTTGCAGAACTGGCCTAGATTCTGGAGGTCACCTCTTTAATAAAGGCAATGTTGCCAGGTTTGAAGGAGTAGCGTGCTTTTGGAAGATGAGTAGAATAGAACATCTCTGCATCCCTCCATTCATTCTTTCAATATTACTTTTTCTGTCCTGGCATATTTCATCTGTGGAGGCAGTGACAGTGGAGACTAAGGAAAATAATGGATGCCTATGTAGAGGAGTCCAACAGGAGTGTGTCATTCGAACCTGAAAGGGGAAGAAGGTGACATCTAATGAGAAATGTCCATTGTTAGGAGGATAGAACTAAGGAAACAAAATGCCCGCATGCTGCCCTGCCTTCATGGATGGGACAGTGATCTTTAGGGTTTGAGAACTGAGATGTGAAAGGAACTGCATGCCATTGTTTATAGGTAAATAAACAGAGAACATCCATCATCCATTTGAACTAATGCTGCAGATGTTTGTCTCTGACTGTAATTTGAGTCTTAGATTAGTAAAATTGTTTGTGCTTTTTCATATCATTATGGGTTTTTTTTCCAGTTTTCAGTTTTTTTAATGCCATTTCCACTTTTTTGTCAAATTTCTTTCTTCTTATTTGGACTTAGGCTGTGTCTTATTAGTTATATTGAGATACTTATCCTATAACATTGGTTGTGAGACAGGAATTCCTCCTCCATCCAGGCATGCAGTGTCCTGTATGGCTTGGAGGATTACATACAGAACCTTCAAGTGCCCAGTTTGTTGGCATTTTACAAAAGCAACTCTCTAGCACCAAAATGCCAACTTAAACTCTTTTTAATTAAACAGTTGTTATTAGCAAAAAATTTTGATCATCCTTTAGGTTCTTCATCCTTGACATCCCCCAAGTGGTTCTCATTACTGTTTGCCCTCCCAGACTAAAAAAGAAAAACAGCTTCCTCCTCCAGTCAGCCAGGTCTCACCAGCTTTGATATCAATACCTGCCCTTTCAGCATGGATGCCAAGTCCTACCTACCTAGAGCTGAGGATCTTATCCCTGGGTTTGATTGTAGTGATGCAGTTCTTCACATTGGCATCAAATGAAACAAAATCCTTGCAGTTGTTTCCTTGTGTGCCGTATGTTCTAGTCCTAGTACTTGCACATTAAGTAGTAAGGCCTCAGCCTTCCAGATTTATCACTATGCCACAGGTCAGTGAGACACCCAGTTTCTATGAAGCCTCCTATCAGGACATCTTCTGTGAAGAGGGTCTCTTCCTCTTCTTCAGCTTCTGCTCCAGTGATGAAACTTGGAAATGCCTGGTTTAATTATACACGTAGACTCCCCTATGGCTTTTCCCACAGACAATGTTTATGATTGAGAGGGACCAATTCCCTGACATTCCTCTGCAGGACTCCCAAGTTTGAGTAAAGTTTGAAATTGATGTGTGTGTGTGGGGGGGGGGGGGCATACTGACCTATACATAATCCATGGGAGACTCTGGAAAGGTTACAGGCCTGTTCAACAATTCTCACAGGTAATAACTTCATTTAGTTGACATCCTTAAAGATATCGCCAGAGCAGCTTGTTAAAACCCCAATATGGTGGTGCAATTCCTCAGAAAGACTGATTCGAAGACCACACAGTCTGTGCTTCTTCCATTTTATTTGAACTGATCAAAGCACACAGATCAGGTTCAGTTTTGGGCAGCTTTTTAATCCAGAAAATTGCAGCAAATCCAATGTAAAAGCATAAAAAACACTTTTGGATAAGCGTTGTTGCCTTTATTTCTTTCTTTGGCCACTCCTCTGGTGACCTTGGTCTGTTCATGACCCTGTGATGTTACTGTACAAATGGCACTTAACTGCTTTGTGGAACACCGAGCTGCATGTAAATGTGTTCTTACATCTTTCCTTTTTTAAAATAAATGTTTTGAGTTCAGCTTTCTTTGTGAAATTTGTTTTTGTTGGTATGTGGTATTGGGTTATTTTGTTATATGATGATGAAAGGAATATGAGCTGAACTCATGCTTTGCTCCATTTAGTATCTTTTCTGTGAACTGAAAAGAGTTTATAAGTCTGTTTTGCAGAACTGGCCTAGATTCTGGAGGTCACCTCTTTAATAAAGGCAATGTTGCCAGGTTTGAAGGAGTAGCGTGCTTTTGGAAGATGAGTAGAATAGAACATCTCTGCATCCCTCCATTCATTCTTTCAATATTACTTTTTCTGTCCTGGCATATTTCATCTGTGGAGGCAGTGACAGTGGAGACTAAGGAAAAGAATGGATGCCTATGTAGAGGAGTCCAACAGGAGTGTGTCATTGGAACCTGAAAGGGGAAGAAGGTGACATCTAATGAGAAATGTCCATTGTTAGGAGGGTAGAACTAAGGAAACAAAATGCCCGCATGCTGCCCTGCCTTCATGGATGGGACAGTGATCTTTAGGGTTTGAGAACTGAGATGTGAAAGGAACTGCATGCCATTGTTTATAGGTAAATAAACAGAGAACATCCATCATCCATTTGAACTAATGCTGCAGATGTTTGTCTCTGACTGTAATTTGAGTCTTAGATTAGTAAAATTGTTTATGCTTTTTCATATCATTATGTTTTTTTTTTCCAGTTTTCAGTTTTTTTAATGCCATTTCCACTTTTTTGTCAAATTTCTTTCTTCTTATTTGGACTTAGGCTGTGTCTTATTAGTTATATTGAGATGCTTATCCTATAACATTGGTTGTGAGACAGGAATTCCTCCTCCATCCAGGCATGCAGTGTCCTGTATGGCTTGGAGGATTACATACAGAACCTTCAAGTGCCCAGTTTGTTGGCATTTTACAAAAGCAACTCTCTAGCACCAAAATGCCAACTTAAACTCTTTTTAATTAAACAGTTGTTATTAGCAAAAAATTTTGATCATCCTTTAGGTTCTTCATCCTTGACATCCCCCAAGTGGTTCTCATTACTGTTTGCCCTCCCAGACTAAAAAAGAAAAACAGCTTCCTCCTCCAGTCAGCCAGGTCTCACCAACTTTGATATCAACACCTGCCCTTTCAGCATGGATGCCAAGTCCTACCTACCTAGAGCTGAGGATCTTATCCCTGGGTTTGATTGTAGTGATGCAGTTCTTCACATTGGCATCAAATGAAACAAAATCCTTGCAGTTGTTTCCTTGTGTGCCGTATGTTCTAGTCCTAGTACTTGCACATTAAGTAGTAAGGCCTCAGCCTTCCAGATTTATCACTATGCCACAGGTCAGTGAGACACCCAGTTTCTATGAAGCCTCCTATCAGGACATCTTCTGTGAAGAGGGTCTCTTCCTCTTCTTCAGCTTCTGCTCCAGTGATGAAACTTGGGAATGCCTGGTTTAATTATACACGTAGACTCCCCTATGGCTTTTCCCACAGACAATGTTTATGATTGAGAGGGACCAATTCCCTGACATTCCTCTGCAGGACTCCCAAGTTTGAGTAAAGTTTGAAATTGATGTGTGTGTGTGTGGGGGGGGGGCATGCTGACCTATACATAAATCAATGGGGAGACTCTGGAAAGGCCTGTTCAACAATTCTCACAGGTAATAACTTCATTTAGTTGACATCCTTAAAGATATCACCAGAGCAGCTTGTTAAAACCCCAATATGGTGGTGCAATTCCTCAGAAAGACTGATTCGAAGACCACACAGTCTGTACTTCTTCCATTTTATTTGAACTGATCAAAGCACACAGATCAGGTTCACTTTTGGGCAGCTTTTTAATCCAGAAAATTGCAGCAAATCCAATGTAAAAGCATAAAAAACACTTTTGGATAAGCGCTTTTATCCTGTATATCCATGAGACTTCATCAGATAAAACTTTCATTACATTGCAAAGTTTAAATAATCCACTGTGTCACATGATACTTCCCCAGTTCTTATCTAACCAATATGAAACCTACAATAATACCAAACCCTTTACTTGCACTTCCAACATGTTTAAAAGATAGAATGGTAGTTAAATGGTGTAACATAAATATACATATAGAAATGATAAAATTAAAGTATTCATATAAAGAATGCACCTAACTAACCAGTTCAAATATCTGTAAAGTGCTTTTATTCTCAGGACACAGGCTGTGGAACAGTGATCATTAAGTCCTGGGTAATAAGTTGCAGTCAGAACTAGCTGCAATACAATTCTTCCTTCTCAATGTAAACCACCCATGGCCCACCTTTGCAGTTCTGATTAACTTTTTCAAGAGCAACAAACTTAAACCAGTGCTTTTCATTAGCCAAAATGTGTTTGTCAAGAGCGTTAGTTGTTTTACCTCTTCTGATCTCATAACAGTGTTCGTAAATGTGCTCTTTTAACATTCGTTCTGTTTTTCCTACGTAAAATGCCTCACATACTTGGCATAAGGCAACATATTCTGTGCCTTTTGTTAGGCAGTCAAATCTACCTTGTATCTCAAATTTACATTCTCTGATGAAAAAATATTCACATGTGAGGATGTATTTGCAGTAATGGCAATGCCCACAACTTTGCATCCTCCGAACCACACTCATTGTAGATATTTTATCACAGCATGGTCTCCAAAATATTTTTCAAACATAAACCTTTTCTACAAACAATACAGAGGTGTTCCTCAAGTCTGTCCCTTAGGTTAACATCATATTGTAGAATGCTCCAGTTTTTAATCACTATTTGTTTGATCATGCTGCTTTCCAAATTAAAGGTGGTCACACATGCATATCTAAACTTTTCGTCATCAGCATCCTTATTAGTGTTACTTACTATAGGGCTATTGCCTTGGTTCAAGATCAGATTAAAGTAGTTGGTTTCTCCCTTACACACTACCTCGTATCTGAAATTATTAACAAATTCAGTTGGATACCCTCTCTTTAAAAACATAGACCTTAATTTGACACATACCAACAAGAAATCAACATCCCTAGTACCCATTCTTGCAGCACACACAAACTGCCCTTTGACTACTGATTTTTCCTGTGATAGGGAGTATGCACTGGTAAAATGTAATAGCGTATTAGAGTAGGTAGGTTTTCTATAGATTTGTACAACATATGCACTGGTAGTTACATCTTTCTCTAAAAGCACATCCAGGTAAGAAATTTTTAATGTTTCTACCTGTGATATAAATTTTAAAAAGTTGATACTATGGTTTATATATGCAAGAAACTCGTTCAGTTTCTCTTCCTCTTCCTTCCATACTAAAAAAAATGTCATCCAAAAAGCAACTATAGATCCTATAGGAATCCTTAAACTCACTATTAAAAAGGAAATTCTTTTCCCAGTAAACCATCACTATATTAGCAAAAAGTGGTTAGCTAAGAACTGGGAAAGTATCATGTGACTTGAGCAGATCATTTAAATTTGCGATGTAATGAACGTTTTATGTGATGAAGTCTTGAGGATATACAGGATGAAAGTGCTTATCCAAAAGTGTTTTTTATGTTTTTACATTGGATTTGTTGTGATTTGCTGGATTAAAAAGACGTGCAGAAGTGAAGTGAACATGATCTGTGTGCTTTGAACTTCTTCCATTTTATTTGAACTTATCAGAAAAGATTGATCCCATCCTGTCACACACCAGAGAATGGACCATTTCATTGTGGATTTCTAAACCTAGAACACTTGTTTTGGCAGCAGCCTTTAAAAAGGCCTCAACTTCCCAGGAGCCCAACTGACAATCTTCCCTATAAACCATCTTGATTGATTGGCTAAGGAAAAATGTTTATACATCCACAGAGACTGAGAGTGGTATCCTTGATGAAATGCACTGTGCCAGAGGGTCCCCTGAAAGACATGTTGCTGTTTGAAGTGGGCATCAGCATGCTGTCTAACTTACAGAACTTAGAGCATCTCAGCTCCTAACAGCTCATTGCATGTAATTTTTCTTGGAAATAAGCCACTCTTCTCATCATCATCTTTCAGCTGTTCCCGTTAGGGGTCGCCACAGCAGATCATCTGTTTCCATTTCTTCCTGTCCTCTGCATCAGGCTCTTTCACACCAACTGCCTGCATGTCCTCTCTCACCACATCCATAAACCTTATTTTAGGCCTTCCTCTTTTCCTCTTACCTGGCAGCTCCATCCTTAACATCCTTTTCCCAATATACCCAGCATCCCTTCTCAGCACATGTCCAAACCAACGCAATCTCGCCTGTCTTGCTTTGTCTCCAAACTGTCCAACCTGAGCTGACCCTCTAATGTACTGATTCCTAATCCTGTCCATCCTAGTCACACCCACTGCAAATCTTAACATCTTTAATTCTGCCACATCCAGCTTTGACTCCTGCCTTTTTGTCAGTGCCACCATCTCCAACCCATATAACATAGCTGGGCTCACTACCCTCTTGTAGACCTTCCCTTTCACTCTTACTGGTACCAGTCTGTCACAAATCACTCCTGACACTCTTCTTCACCCATTCCACCCTGCTATACTCTCTTCTTCACCTTTCTTCCACACTCATCATTACTCTGAACTGTTGTTCCCAAGTACTTAAACTCATCCACCTTTACCAACTCTACTCCCTGCATCCTCACCATTCCTCTACCCTCCCTCTCATTTACACACATATATTCTGTTTTAGCCCTGCTGGCCTTCATTCCTCTCCTCTCTAAAGCATATCTCCACCTCTCCAGAGTCTCCTCAACCTGGTCCCTACTCTCACTGCATATCACAATATCATCTGCAAACATCATAGTCCACGGGGCCTCCTGTCTGATCTCATCTGTCAACCTGTCCATTACCACTGCAAATAAAAAAGGGCTCAGAGCTGATCCTTGCTGTAATCTCACCTCCACCTTAAACGTATTTGTCGCTCCCACCGCAGTCCTCACCAATGTCACACTACCCTCGTACATATCCTGTACCACTCTTACATACTTCTCTGCCACTCCCGACCTCCTCATACGATACAACAACTCCTCTCTCTTCTACCCGTACTGAATTGCTTGATCCTCCTTTCACGTGATGCTTGATTAGTGAAAAAGATCAAGGAACAAACCCATGTGTTACTGGCACTGGTTTGTTGCATAAAATCAATAATTTAA
Source organism: Protopterus annectens (assembly GCF_019279795.1). NCBI lineage: Eukaryota > Metazoa > Chordata > Ceratodontiformes > Protopteridae > Protopterus > Protopterus annectens. The sequence continues at coordinate 564,960,748 of NC_056749.1, forward strand.
GGAGATTTTTCTCATCTAGAGGTTTAACACATTATTTCTGAAAAAATACTTCTATCTAGTACAAGGCCAGTACTCTCCATTTTTGTATTGCAGTTGCAACCAAAGCTGATTTTGTTTTTACTTAACTGTGTTTGGCTGTGTTTGAATGCAAGAGGCTTTAACTATGGTAAATATATTATTTTTCAAATAACTAGTGTAAGGAATGCTACTGGTAAGTTGCGTAGTGTTTACTGTCCATGTTGAACTTGCTCTACTGTTTAATACTGATGCAGGAGAGCAAACTGGATACAGGTTTTACAAAATGTAAATGTGATAAAAGGATACATTTATCACTTCCCTCCCCAAGACTGACATATACATAATATGTGGTTTGCCGGAGAAAGAAACATTTCAACCCTGAATGTAAAGGATTTACTGGTAGTAAGTAAATCTCAGCACAGAAGGTAGAGAAAAAGAGCCAGACTAGCGCTTTTGTCCATCTTTAATCACACTATGAAAGAGAGAGACTAGGATAGCTAAGGATAGACAGAAAGAGTTACAAAATGTTTCTGTTTATGCGGTGACAGTTTCATAAAAAAATGAACACAGAGAGGATTGGTCATTGAGCCTGGGCAGGCTAAAGATAAGGGATTACTTCTGATTGTGGAAGACTGGACAAGAACAGGGACAGGTGCAGGAACTGCTCTGGTCCAACTTTGATAGGTACAGTAGTTTTGTTCCTTGTTCTGGCCCTCAGCTGTAGGCTCTAAGTCAAGCAGATCTTCAGCCCACTGGCTCAGAATTAGAACTGTGAAACCATGGTCAGCCTAGAGACGACCTTCATGCCATTGCTGGTGGTCCATGGTCTCAGCATAAGGACTAAGCCTGTTTTTGCCCTGGGTCCAATGTAGAGACACCTAAACCGGATTCCACACTGGCAGCAGCTATTAAAAGGCTCCTGTGCCATAGACTCTGTCCTGTCTCTCTGCTACAGAAGGATTCCTGGGAGATGGATGTGTTTGAAAAGCAAGTTTATACTTTCTCTTTTGCACTGAGGGTGGTAAACTACATTTAATAGAGCTTAAGGTTATTGCAAGAGGTGGCTAACAAGATGAGCTATACACACTAAGGTGAGCTAGATGATGAATTATTGGACACATTGAAGTAGCAGCAGGCAGCCATCATGTTGATATCTAGTCTTACAATACACCTGATCTTAAACTCTGTAGATTTTTCAACTAGGGCAACAGGCACTGTAATGCTTATCTTGCATGGCTGTGCCTCACTTGTTTGCTGAATGCCCTCTTTGACAATGATGTACTGTTTGAACTGTCTGTAACTCTGGATCTGGATCTGGATCTAGTGTTGGTGTGCATTTCCATCCTCCCTTGCATGTGTTTTCAGGGACACAAAGGAGTTTACATCAGATGTGTTTCAGTTGTGGTCTGCAGCAGAGTCAGAATAGATGTCTGGGAAGTAACTGCAAATGAAACAGCAACTTCCAGGAGGGTCACCAAATCTGCCATAGTGGTAGTTATCAACAGTAGAGATGCTGCTGCCCACTTTCTGGCAGGCAGCAGTTTCACCCCTGAAGGCTTGCCTGATTGTCTCCTCTGGAGACATTTGGCAGTTTTGTCTCTCAGTTGCCTAAATGGATGACCATAACTTGGAACAAATGGCTGAAAACACAGATATCTGGAGGTTTTAACATCCTTTTCTTGACTACTCTCAAGCACTACTGCTCAGTTGATTTCAGATGTCCCAACCCATCAGAAAAATGCAGCAAGGAGAGAGAGGTAGTGCTTGTCCAGGAGAAAACAGTCATCCAAGAAGTTCCACCAGAGTAGAAATGATGGGGCTTCTTCTCCAGAATCTGACATTGGAGGTTCATTCTGTTTGCCAGTAGAATGAAGACTAGCAGGACTTGGCTTTGTCAGAATAAAAACTTTCTCCAGCTAGCAAAGCCCACCTCTTTACCCCCAATGCTATACTGTCATGGGACATTCTCAAGATCTCTTTAGCCTTACTTCGACACAGTCACAAAGGGAAGATGACCCCAGGCTGCCATGTATTTTTCAGTGTTTGTCTTTACTGTGAATTTTTATTGCCTTCCTGGTTTGATAATTTATTTTATTAATGCAGTAGCATTTTGTTTTGATCATCAGCAAGTTTTACACCTTGTAGTTGCATTTTTATGCTTTCTGCACCTGCTCTTTTTTTGCATTTTGCTTGTAGTTTATGATATCTTTTTTATAATTGTACTTTTGCTGTGATCAACAGTGTGGCAGTTTTGCTGCCTTTGCATAGAATGTGTATAGACTGAGTAGTTTGCTGATCGTTGTACAGAAAGAGTCAAAAGATTTCAAGTAGTGCAAGAATGGAGTGCAAATTTCCCTCCAAGACAAACAGTTCAAATGCTTAGAATGTTTTGAGGCAATACATTTTTTGGAAGAATGTGAAATATGCACCTTCTTCAAAAATTCAGCACTGAAACATGGACTTAAATGTTTAGAATTAGAGAAGGCCAAGGCAGCATCTGGCCATGTAACTGTGAGATTTTAGTTTTCAGCTTTGGCTACTTTCTCCAAACCACTTTTTTCAGCTTTGGCCACTTTCTCCAAACCTTCCAGGTCCAAGTGGATGCCAGCTCCTTCAGACCAAGATGCTAATTCCTGCAAGAAGCAGATTCTATGGATTTCACTTTCCACTGTGGGTCTGTTAGTCCATAAAGAACTCAGACCAATTAGTATGCTTTCCTTCGCTTCTGAGCTGGAGTTGAGAACTCTTAGACCCCACTCATAGTATATTTTAGTTTTGGAAGATGTCTTTCACATTTACTAGAGTAAAACATGAAAGACTTTTGTCTGTACAATAGATGTGGACCCAAGTCTCCTCCCCTCAACAAGGTGAGTAGAGGTACTACACACCTGGACTTTTCTTTCACAAAACCCAGGCTTTTCTCACCAGGACCTTACCAGTTCACATCATCTATTTTTCTTAACAATCTATGCTGCAATGCCCAGGGTCAGTGACCTTCTCATTGTTGACTACAGTCCCAGGCTCATGATTGCAACCCTCTGCCACAATGTTTTCAATATCTATTGCTCCATCAGTGTCAAGGCTTATGAAGTCCCCTGCTTTGATCTGAAGAGCCATTCATTGAGCTTATTATCAGGTCTGTTTGGCCTAATGATTCCATCCCCAAGGTCAGTGGAATCTATACCAGTTAGTTTTTAGGAGTAGCCTGCAGCAGGCCAAAAACAGAAGTTCTGGAAGGGGATGTAAAAGATAAGGAAATTTCCAGAATGGCTGTCAACTCAAATTTGGCCAACTTTGTAAAAGATCAGGAATACAGAGGTCTTTCTCAGTCGGGTTCCTAAAAACATGCTCAGCTACCCCACTCTGGAGGCAGTTGGGGGTCATCGTCTCTCTACTGGTCCTCATGAATGGCCATCACACAAGACAAGGAGGTAAGATTAGTGGCTTCTTCTAAAGATCATTATATTTCCTCGCTTTCTGCTCCTCCCTGATGTCCTGTGACATCCTAGAACTGAGGCCAGAAAATTACATTTTGTAAAAAGGGCCATCCAGGATCTGTAGCCAGGTTAGCAAGGGCTGGACTTTTACTCCAAGTTCTTGTTTTAGTTTCCAGAAACACAAAGGACCTTGGGCCAATGCCGGGTCTCAGTGGCCTGAGCTGTTATCTTCCAAAAGAGCCCTTTTACATGGTTATGTTACAATCCATTCTACCCTGTCTTCAAGAACAAGACTGGCTGACCTCTTTGAATGTGAAAAGATGCCTACTTGCATATAAAAATTACAAGGAGGTTGCGGAGGTTTCTGGTCTTCTGCACGGGAGATGGTCACTACCAGTTTTGGACTCTTCCATTTGCTTTTACCTCTGGCCCCATGATCTCCAATGAACATATGGCAGTTGTAACAGCTCATATAAATTTTTGGGGAACCAAGATCTTCCCATACCTGGATGATATGCTCCTAACAGCAGCAGCTGTGCAGGATCTTGTAGTAGATAGGAACTATTTTCTGTCCATGTTCAAACCATTGGGCATCAAAGTGAACATTGTGAAGTCCCAAGTGGTACCCAGGCACACCATAACTTTCTGTGAATTATCATGGACACATTGTCTTGCCCTCTGTTCTCCTCCTCTAGGCAGGAGCTGATCTCTTCAAATGTATATATTGCATATTCTGTAAGAACATGTGGTCACAGCATCTCTTTGTGTTTTTACCCTAGGATTACTGACCTCTTCAGTTTACATAGTGTCTCATTCCTGCTTTCATGAGTGTTGAACTGGAATCTACGAGTTCAGTGGAACAAATATCTGTATCCCTTGGACTTGCCAGTAAAAAAATTCAAAGTAGTGTAAGAACATCTTTGTTGTTAGATACAGAATGTCAGTTTTTCATTGATCAAGCCATTTTAAACCCCATCCTGGGGTTAACAAATCACCATAGATCCCTGTGCCCTAGTATAGCGGAAATTTTTAGGAGCAGTTGAGCCACTGAACTTGGATGCAGAAGGATGCTTGCTGTACATCAGTGTTTTGAAAATAAGGGTGGTCTTTCTCATCTTGCAAGCATTCCAAGACTCCCCCCCCCCCTGCCCTGTGACTGCAGTTGCAATCCACACTGACAACAGTGCACTGGTTTGGTGTCTCAACAAGCAGGGAGAAAACCTTTTCTTATTATCAGTGTTGGGAACCATTGAAAGTTTGGTAGTGGTCCTTTGCAAACAGATGCATTCTAATTTTTTAGCCAAATCCCAGGGTAAAACAGTTCCCTAATGGACAAGTACAAATACTACTTACTGATGTCTTTTGAGTCCTCTACCTGTTGCTAGAATACTGACTAGGCATTGAGGGAGGCCTTGCCATGACTTTTTTTGCATTCCCAACCAGTTTCCAGTGCACAAACTTTTTCCATTATTCCTCCCTTGGGAGGTTGACTCATCCAGAAATGGGCTATGGATCTCCTCTGTGCTTTTCTCGGTTTCCCCTTATTTCCAGTTTTCTGGTGAAAACCCATATGTTCAAGACCAAATTCATCATAATAGCCCCCTTGTTGACAAATCTGATTATCACTCTCTTTTTTTTTATCTGAAGTTGTTCATGAAATTCCTGTCTGACCTGTTTGGCAAGCCACAGCAAGACCTTTGTTCTTTAACACAGCTGTATGATTTCTCTAATTTTGATTATGGCCAGAGACCCTGCATAACTAGCTCCAGTGATTCGAATCCACTCCTGCCTAGCAACCTGGCACAAGAAAATACATAAAAGCAAACTGAAAAATTTTCTGTTTGGGTATTGATCCAGGGCATAGGGCTGTTTTTCTGACCCATTTTCAACTGTTCCTGATTAGCTTTTCACTATTTTTCACACCTAACCTGGCTGACAAAGGAACACTGAAAAATGAATAACTATTTCCAGTTTTCATGAGGGAGCAATGATTTTCTCACTGGCCTCCATGAAAGTCTTTAAAACCTTTCTAAATGCTACTTTTCAATCCAGTACTATAGATTTATGTTTTTTTCTGAAAAGACTTAACAAATGTGCCTTTGCTCAGTGTTTTCATCAGGTCTGAATTTTATATCATGAAACACTGTTTTTTTTGTTGGAGTCATTTCAGCTAGAAGAATTTCAGAGCTTGTTGATTTGTCAAATATATGGTAGGTTAAAGTGTGTCCATGAGGACCAGTCCCTCTTTTCATGCCTTAGGTAACTCAGTCATACAGTTTCCAGTTTTCCTCCCAAACTACTCCAATAAGGCAGAATATCTGTTATACTACATGGAAGTTCAAAAGATACTCCAATTTTATTTAGATAGAACAAATCTTTTCTGAAAGATTCTTAATTTGTTTTATTTTCCAAGAATTTTCTAGGAAAAGGGCCTTAAATTATCATTGTCAAAATGGTTATCTGATTGTATAATGTTTTGGTATGTCAAGCACAATAAACTTCCATTAGAGATACCTGTGGCCCGTTGGGTTCCTGTATTTCACTTGTCAGCATTTTCGTTGAGTGCTGTATGATTTAATGAAAAGGAGTGGAACAACCTTCATCAACAGCAAAGTTTTCTATTTGAAGACAATGCCACCAAATAGTAGATAATAGATGGCAATCCAGGAACTAGACCAAGGTTGAAAAATACAAAAACTTGTATTTGCACAAGGAATTAAGCACTTTCTTCATCAAAGACTTCATCAGAATCAACTTAAACAACACACACACCATCCTTAAATACCCCACCCTATTGAATGTCACATGACCCTTACAATTCCTGTATTAAATGGCTGCTAAGTTTTTTTTAAAAACACACTAATAAATAAAAAATAAACATGCATGTAAAAACACACCCTAACAAAGTATAAACTAATCCATGGTAAACCCACAATCAAATATGTGCTATTATAAAAAGGCAGAAAAAAAAATACTTAGAACATGGTACCATGGATGGTGACTGTGGATGTAGCAACAAGAAAATTGGGACTCACAAATTTATGCCTTTGTATAACAACACATATTCGATTGTGGGTTTACCATGGATTCGTTTATACTTTGTTAGGGTGTGTTTTTACATGTATGTTTATTTTTTATTTATTAGTGTGCTTTTAAAAAAAAACTTAGCAGCCATTTAATACTGGAATTGTAAGGGTCATGGGACAATTCAGTAGGGTGGGGTATTTAAGGACGGAGTGTGCACTGTTTAAGTTGAATCTGATTAAGTCTTTGATGAAGAAAGTGCTTAATTCCTTGTGTGAATAAAAGTTTTTGTATTTTTCAACCTTGGTCTAGTTCCTGGATTGCCACCTATTATCTACTATTTGATGGCAAAGTTTTCTTTTTCCCCCAGTGTTGTGTGACCTTAATGTAGGTATATTTAAGTTTGGGTGGTGTGGGGTGTCTCCCTAAATAGTGGATGCAAGAAGGCTTGCTCCCCTTTTTCAAAAAAAAATGCCTCTGAGGTTTGGCAAAACGTTTTTCACTCATTACTGTTCAGCACTTGATGGATATGCTGTTGATAGATCTACAAGTATCCTGGCCCTTCAGGGATGGGCATGTTTTCTTCTCGGGCTCTTCAGAAATGCACTTATTAATGATATTTGTACAGCAGCACTGTAGGCATTGTTGAACACTTTTGCAAAACACTTTTAAGATGAATGTGTGTTCTAGAGTCAGGTCTTCCTTCTGTGTAACTGCCCAAGAGGGCATCATTCCAAAGGAATTCACCCAAGAGGTTTAGCTTGGAATTATATCTTACTGGTAAAGAGAATGAAACTCAAGTCTGATAAAAATTGCATTCTTGCCTTGATGACAGATTTTGAGTTGTAGTGCCATTCTCTTGATCAAACCCTTCCGCTTCCCCCCTTCCCTAGACCTAACAGATTGTATGGATTTGAGTGTTTCTTGGAGTATTTTGGTTGTTTTTCTGTTCCACTTTGTATGGGCTTCAGTGTGTCCTTGGTAGCAGAGCATTGTGGATAAAGGGCATGAGCATTACTAGCCTGGGAAAACTTTCTCACCTGAGCTGATGAAATCCTGTCAGTCTTTGTCCTTCTGGTAAAGAGAAGAGAACTGCCAATCCAGATCTGTATTGTAAGTGCATAACTTTGGCTTTGTTAGCTATTGTATGCAAGGCTTGTTTAAGGGGCATTCCCAATTCCCCATATTTGAGAGATGCTGTCCCTCTCTGGGCTCTTTACTGTGTCCTAGAGAAGCTTACCCTTCTGCTCTTTGAGCTAACAGCCAAGACAAAAATTAATTACCACTCCTGGAATACACTGTTTCTGGTAGCAGTCACATCAGCCAGAAGAGTCTCGGATTGTAGGCCCTGTGAATTAAACCGTTTTGCTAGTGTGCTTTTCTCACAAAGATAGGGTGTCAGTGCAAACCAGTCCAACCTTTATGCTAAAGGTAGCCACCAAGACAAATCTCAGCCAAAGTATCTATCTGGCTCTCATTTCTCCCATATGTTCTAATAGAGTAAATATATATTGAGCTGTAGTGTACAGACATACACAGGTGACTTACATTTTACTTGAGCAAAACAAGACATTTGGAAAAGATTTGGAGCTTGTTTCTTTCTCCAAAAAGAAGCTGGGTGTAAAGGTTTCATAAGCAAACCTGGTCAAGTGGCTGTCTGTCTGTATTCAGCTGTTTATGATATATGACTTTCTGTTGGTATGAGCACTGGGTTGCATTCTGGCAGTGCAGTGGCTACATCTCAGGCCTTTTTCAGAAACTTGTAGATAATATTTCTGTAGTAGTAACATGGGCTTTTTTGAATATTTTTTACAAGACCTTCCTTTACTGTTATCTGTGGAAGGGTACTCCAGAGAGGTCCACCTAGGAGGATTTGTTTTGGACTCTGTCCTGCTGTTATGGAGGATATACCCTCTCTTATTTGATATGCAAGGTCTGATAAGAGTATGTCCGTCATCCATAGCAGCAAGACTAATATCTGTTGGTGTTAGGACTGCCTGGCAAGTAAAACATTAACTAGCTGCCAAGCACCCAGCTCCTATCCTATAACATAGCATGGTGCCAAGCCTGTCCACATCATAGTTGCAGTGCTCACACCTGTCTCTGGCATCAGAATTTCTGCACTGGGTACCACCCTAAGGATGTCAGGCTAGACCTCAGTAGTGCTAGTCCTGGTTTCTGGGCCTGTGGCAAAAATGTATGGATTGTTATTTAGTGTTTTCTTTATTGTGTGTCACCATAACATCAAGTCTGACAGTGCACCTTTTATTAGAACTGTGTGTGTCAGCTTTTGGCTAGATTTACCAGGCCTGGGGTTTTCAGCACCAGGTCTTTTGGCATTGTGTCAGCATTGAAGTTGAACCAGTAAATAGTCTTGCAGTGAGTTCTCCATGACATCATATATTCCAGTATTGTTGCCAGCACCTATTCAGTGGAACAGCCTAGTCCTTAGCTTGCAGCCCTGCAGTCTGCCCTACAGTAACAAATCAGAGAGACCATTTTTTCTCAAGCCTCTCACTGTGACACCAGCACCAAAAAGGGTGTCTTCCCCTTTTGTAGAGTCCATTATTCAGGAAGACTCCTAGAAGGGTCCTGTGTACAAGGTAAGACCTTGACGTTTCTCCAGAATTTCCTATTGCATGTGTTGTTGACAAGGAGAATATCATCTCCTCTACATCATTCCCCTCCACAAGTGACCCCAAGATTAGAGAGTACTTGAAAATAATGCAGCAGTGAGGTGGATTTTCTACTGACTCATTACCTTTCCCATGAAGACGGTTCCAGGAGGCCTTTGGGTGTCTCTGGAAATCCTGAGTGAAACCCCCCATGTAGTGGTCCAGTCCCCAAAGACGCAAACTGCATCAGTCAGCCTCAAGAGAGAATAACTTTTGGACATGGTCACTAAAGCATGATGACTTGTTCTTCAGCAGACCTTTAAAGGGCTGTAGCTCCACAGACACTATTTGGACAGCTAGGGAAGTGGGTGCACATATTTACTACTTTTGCTATGCAGGTGTTGAATTATATAATGTTTATGGTGGAATTTGAGCATGATATTACCATTGAGATGTACCATATATTTGAGGGAAATGCTGGATGGGTCCATGATTGGTAAACTGCTTTCCCAGTCCAAAACTGCCTGGGATATCACCAGATTTCTGATGCATGTTCTTCACAATGAAACAAATGATACAACTAGAGCCATGCACCTTCACAAGCATTTGTGTCTACTTCACATACCTCAACCAAGGCAACATTCATGTACTGTAGGAAAATTTCCATGGTCATTTTGTGGTCCACAGCTAGAGAATATGAAGAAGGAAAACAAGGTCCTCTTTGCTGTTGGTGTGAAATATTGGATGCCTCAACCCTGCTTTGCCAGGGTGCGCCAGAACCAGTACCAGACAGTATAAGTGCAACCAAGAGCCAAGTCCCCATCATCAAGCTAGGACAAAACCCAGTTACCAGGGCAACTTACAGCACGGTTTTAGCCCCTAGGCAAGGTTACTTGACAAACTTTAGAAAGCTACAGTCATCATAATGGTGGACAGCAGCACTCCTGAAGCTTCTCCTGCCTATTCCACACTGAGGGGTGTTAGAAGCCATCTCTCCATCCATCTGTCTTCATGGAAATGAACACTGTAGACAGGTGGATAAAATACTACTATCCAAAGAAAATACATGCATTTTAAAACTTCACCTGTCCCACCATCTGTCAATGTCCTATGTCATCAAGAAGTTCTCTGCAAGAAGAAGATACTCTTCCTTTTCAAAACATGAGTCATCCAACAGGCACCACCTGATTAGAAATAGTTAGAATTTTAATAAGAATTCTTTAGTGCCAGAAAAAAAGATCTCAGAACAGTTTTTGGATATGAGCAGTCCTGTACCCTTTTCTTCCAAGGAGACCTTTCACATGGTCCCAGTGTAGACTGGATGTGCTCTTTGGACTTCCATGATACCTACCTCCTCATAAGTTTTTAAGGAGTCAAGGAAGTATATGCACATCTAGGTAAATGCCAGTCATTACTAGTTCCAGACTTTTACATTTGGACTCACCCTAGCCCCAACAGTGTTTACTAAATGTATTCCCATAATAACAATCCGCCAGAATTCATAGGAAGACAAGATTTCCGTTATATAGATGTCTGGCTCCTAGCTTCTAAGTTGCTTGAGGCTTTCTCTGTAAGAAAGGAACCTATGATCAGAATGTTTCAGTGTCTTAGCATTATGCTGAATCATGTAATAGCTGAAATGCAGGTGCAGCTGACCCCATTCCTGGTGATCACTTTCATTGGCTGCTATAATTTTATTTTATCTTATTTTGATTTGCTGAGATCACAGAAAAGTAAAAATTCCTGTTTACAGTTACAGCCAAAACTTAGGGTGGCACAGTGGTTTAGCGGTTAGTGTTGTCACCTCACAGCAAGAGGTTCTCTGGTTCATGTCTCAGTTGGGGTGCCATCTGTCTGGAGTCTGCATGTCCTCCCTGTGTTCATGTGGGTTTCCTCCGGGTGCTCTGGTTTCCTCCCACATTCTCAAGACATGCTGCAGGTGGAATGAACATTCTAAATTGGCCCTATGTGTGTGTTTGTGTTTGTGTGTGTGTGTGTGTGTGTGTGTGTGTGTGTGTGTGTGTGTGTGTGTGTGTGTGTGTGTTTATGTGCGCGTGCATGTGTGTACCTTCTGAGGAGCACCGGGCTGGCAACTTGCCATTGTAAAACTCTACTGCCACTCCTTCTGTGGACTGATGATCTGCTGTGGCAACTCATAAAGGGGGCAGCCGAAAGGAGAAGAAGTTACAGCCAAAACTTAATTAAATTATTTAAACTATGTAAATAAAGATCTTTTAAAATATTCTTTAGGTGAAACAGATTATGATAGTGGGTCCATTCTTAATCTTTAGGACTGAAGCCATAGGCATCTTCGCTTTCCAGATTTTCACATGCTGCTGTGTATCAAACCAGCTCATTTTTCCAGATCATCATGGCCTTGCTTAGCAAAAAGTATCTGTCTCACTTCTACTTCAGGTTGCTTAGTGTATTTTTCTCGGGCATCACTAAAGTTTTGCTTGTCATGAGTGACAAAAGTTCCTTCATACTTCCTGTTCTCTAGACTTTTATTAAGAATTTTGCTGTTTGACTATAAAGTTTTTTTCTTGCCCTTTATCAAATTATGTTAGAAAAATAATTGTCCATTCTGTTTTTTTTTTCTCTGTATCATTTCCCTCGGGTGTCTCATATGTGTGTAATTTTAGTGTCTGGGTTGCTGGCTTCCTTTGGGATTTATGAGTTGCATGTGGTGTTTGGTTTATTCTTGCCTTTAACTTAATAGCACCTTTGCTTCTTTGCCTTTTCCTTTGATGGTCTTTTCATGACAGTTTAATTGTATTTTATCTTGCATTAGAATTTTTCTGCTTGGGTAAGAGCTGTAGCCTGATAGCTGTCAAATTTGTAAGGAGTTAACTAAGCCTCCTCTTGAAACTGACAGGAAAAGCTTTGGCCCCTCCTTTCCAGCATGGTACATTCCTCCCAGTTTACTTATACATTGTTGATAGAGTCTTCAGTGCTGAACTCAGTCCCTTCTGTGACCTTCAGATCATCATTGTCTCATCCTTCCACCTTCTTTTCTGAGCCTAGGGCCAGCAAGAAGAACTTCATAAGATACCAGTGCTCTTCTCTAGAGTCTGATGTTGCCTCTTAGACAGTGCCACCTCTGGTAAAGAAGATTCAGCTTCCAAGTAGTGCAATTTACTGTCTGCAGCTTCCCCCCTCATCCCTTGGCTGTTCAGCCTCAGTGGTGAGCATTCTTTCTTATGTCAGCACTATCTCTGGTCAAGGTAGTCTCAGACAGGGAGATAAGCATTACCTCCAAGTTGTCAGCGCTGAGACCTCTCATGCTAATGCAATCCCTAACTGCCATGGTTATTAACCCGGACAATGAAAAGCAGGTAGAGGCCATTGTGATGTTTCAGCAGCAGATTGCTAGGGTCTGTTCTGTATCAGTGCTCCATGTTGGTGCTAGATAGCTACCCATCACCTTTGTTTCCAGATAGCTGAAAGTTGCCTCTTCCGTCTTCCCCAGTGTTCCCTTTTGTGACTGCAGCACCTGTGAGGCCAGAGTTGACATATGTGGTGCCAGCACTAATGGTACTGTCTCCTTTGTCTTCAACTCCCCCCAGGATGACTATGTTGACATCATCTCAGCCTTCTGCTCCCTCAGTCTACCTCCTGAGGTGTTGGTGTCCATGTTGACACTCATTTTTTACCTGACAGCAGAGGAGTGCTGGGAGTTTGGTATGTGTTGTAAAATTTGGCTCTGGAGTTGACCCCAGAGCAGCAGATTTCTCCAGTGTGGATTTATCATCTGTTCCAATTTTTTCCCTCCACTATGATACCCCGCCTATTCTTAAGTCTCCTTGGAGGTATAGTAGGATAAATTCTTGGAGTCCACTCATCTTTTTCAGGATGTAGGTCACCACCTTCTTCTTCTTCCATTTCTACATCACCCCCAGAGGCAGCTTAAGAAGGTCAGGTATAAGAGGAAGGGGTTTGCCTGTCCTGACATGTTGTCTTGCCTGATTTCAGCAATGATGAGAATACACTTACCCAAGCATCTCCCCCAGATGACACCAAATTCATGGAGACTCTTTGTCCTCCCCTAGAGTGGATTATTTGGAATTCCTTTTGGTCTACCTGGCAGTCTTAATGGGCAGTTCTTCCTTTCATATACTGGCAGGATGGCTACCAGGGTCACTTGGGCTTCCTTTGACATACTGGTCCCATTTTATAAGAAGGCAGACCAGAGTCTTGTATCATTCTAGAGGACTACATGTTCTGGTCAGAGACTTCAAGCCAGATAGATTGAGCTCCAGCAGCTCTCAAAAAGACTGCTGCCCCTCAGAGTCATGTGGACATTCTTTCTGTCTTTAATTGTTGAAAGTTTCAAGGAGGCACTGGTTGTGCATTCCTCTGAAAACTAATGTTCCTCCAAATACTGTAATAATTTTGAGTGTCAGTCCTGGAACAGAATTTTCATTTTAAAAGAATTTATCTCGTTTGAATTGTCCATAGTAAAAAAAAAAAAAAAAAAAAAAAGTAGCTGTCACTCTCTCTCTCACATAGATGACAAGCAGGGCGGGGTATTTCATTTAGATGCTTTAATACACAGAAACACCTCAGGATGGATAGCAGCATCATAAAATACAAACAAACTGGTTTACAGACAGACATTACATATATACATGCTTACTACAAAATGGCAGTCTAACTTGTACATGATCAGTATTTATACACTTCTGCAAGCCCTTGGATAGCTTCTTAAAGGTACATACACACATTGATTTACATCCTCCCTCTTAAAAAGATTGCCCTTTGAAAAAATAATATCAAAGTTAGACATGCGTAACTATATACATTAGAAACAAAACACAGTGTTCATGTCCAAGTTGCTTCAAACCTGTTGCAGGGTTTAGAGGTGCGGCCATATCTCATAACATAACAATCTGGACCAAATTTAGCAACAGGGACAGTTTTCGGTGAACAACTCGTATCAGGAACTTCTGGATTCATCACAGGAATGGGAATGTCCTCTGGAACTTCCTCAGGAATTGGAACACCGGACAACTCACTATGAGGTCAAGAATCTTTCTCACAGGCTATATGTTGTGGCATAGGCTCGGGCACCAGTCTCAAATGTTTCCAATTCCACCTAAAAACTGCTCCTTGTGATTCCACAATGTATGATCTTGGCTCTGGGCAAATATTTTTCATGAGACCAATCTGATCATAACCTTTGGATATTTGCATCCTTACCACTTCCCTTCTTGTAATGGATTGAGCGGTTTGCTGTTTTTTTTGTAGTAGGACTTCTGGGTTAGGCATTTCTTCAACAGATTGACTTTCACTGACCTGTTGTTCTTGACACAAGAAACCAACAATTGACTACTGATTGGTAATGTGGTTCTGATTTGTCTCAGCAGAAGTCTCTGAGCAGGTGAACCAAGATGTTTATCACAAGGAACATTTCTGAGATTCAAGAAATTCAGGAAATCATCACTATTATCTCATTTTGACTTATCTAGTAACTGTTTTGCACTTTGAACTCCACGTTCTGCCAAACAATTTGATTGTGGGTACTCAAGACTACTTGTGACATAAGTAAAATCTCATTCTTCAGGAAATCTTTTGAACTGTTGGCTTGTAAACTACATGCCATTGTTAGAAGTAACTGTGCAGACTACCATGTACTGTAAAATAATTCTTCATCTTAGTAATGACAGTACTGGATGATAGATTAGGAAGTAAGCCAGTCTTGAACCAATTGGAATAAGAATCTGCTAACACCAAATAATTTTGACCATTCCACTTGAAAATGTCCATGGCTACTGTCAACCAAGGTAGTTCAGGAATCTGGTTTAGCTGAAGTGGTTCCTTCTGTTGATGTGGCTTTGTACTATTACATATGGAACAAGATGAAAGTGCCTCTCAATGTTTTGTGACATAGAAGGCCAAAATACTAGTTCCTTCGCCCTTCTTTTGGTAGAGTTAGTTCCTGGGTGACCACGATGCAAGATAGTAATGTACTCTGGTTGCAAGGACCTCAGAACAATTACTTTCAGACCTTTTATAATGATACCTTTGTCAGACAAAATCTCATCTCTGTATGGAAAATAAGGTTGCACTTCTTGAGGTAAACTAGATTGCTTTGACGGCCATCCTTGATTGATAAGGTGGTTGAGCCTCATCTGTGGACGTGTGATCTCTCAACTGAAGACGTGTGGAAGAAAGATTTCTCACTTCCATGACTTCACAATCAAGGTTCTCATTCTCACGCTGTTCTGTGGTGTTTCTGGGCAATCTGGATCATATATCGGCAAGATAAAGAAGTTTGCCTTTCTTGTAGACAAGTTTGAAATTCTACTTTTACAATTTCAACATCATATGTTGCAGTTGGGTTGGAGCTGAATGCATAGGCTTTCTCAAGATAGCGACTAGGGGTTGGTGGTCTGTGTATATCAATGTGTGCATATATCTTTAAGAAGCTATCCAAGGGTGGACTTGCACTAGAGTATAAATACTGAGCACATTTGAGCCTGACTGCCATTTTTTAGTTAGCTGTTAAGATGTGAGCGCATATGTATGTAAGCTCTGTGTGTTAGTTCATTCGTATTTAATGATCCTGCTATCCATCCTGATGTGTTTGTATATATTAAAGCATCTGAACGAAACTCCGAGCCTTCTTATTTGTAATAGAGATGAATGAGCGACATGGTAACAGAAGTGGCATATTCAAAAGGATATGAAAGCAGAAATGACATATCCCAAGGGCCTGCAGTCAGAACCAGCATACTAGAGGAGCATGAAGCTTAAATGGCTTGGCAAAAACGATTTAAGGCATTTATCCAGATGTTGGTGGAATATACAGTAATGGACCATCCCAAAACTGTGTATACTTCGCAAAATAGGCCAGAAACAAATTTCAAGTATAAATCTTGCTCAGCACTATTTCCTAGTTGCATAACATGAAACGAGGCATACAGAACACTCTAAATAATTTTTGCATAAACAGATATGTATGATACTGATAAAAATATTCAAATTACTACAGAAAATGTTTGAAATAAAGTCTGATTGCTTAAAATGAATAAAATAAAGGGAAATGAACACATTTTTCGCAGAGCATATGCATTTTCATATTAAACAAAGATATCCAAGTTATCAGAAGTTATAAAGGGTGTGCATGTTTGTGCAGTGTTACAGTAAAGTTATTTCACAAAGTACAGCCATTACAAGGCATATTTTGCAAAGTACAGCCATTACAGAGCATATTTCGCAAAGTAAAGTATTTCAAAGAGTTTATTGTGCATTTGAATGTTGTTACAAGCTCCCAGCACAGTTTGTTCTTAAATAATTACAAGGGCCATAATTTTAGTGTGTTTGTGTATACATTGTGGGCATGGCAGATGGATTTTTGAAAGCCCAGTGCACTTGTGTTTGACAGTAATATTGCTGAAAACTGGAGAGTGTTTGAGCAAGAGTATGACAATTTCATGCAGACTGCATTTTCTGATAAAGATGATCATACAAAGGCATTTATTGTACTTAATTTAGCTGGGTCAGGAGCCAGAGAAAGAGAACGCTTATTTGTGTATGCACCTGCTGTTTATGCTGGACAGGGGGAAATAGTCATATTGTTGTACAGGTTGAGTCAGGGGAGGACCCTGAGTGCTTGAAACGTAAATTTAGAGAAATGTGTAACCCCCAGAAAAATGTTACTATAGAAAGACACTTATTTTACACAAATAGTCAAAAGCCTGGTGAAACTTTTGCAGAATATACCGACCTGAGAAATAAAGCTGAAACATGCAGATATGTTGATTTAAGGAATGAGTTGATAAAGGACAGACTTGTGTGTGGTATAAAAGATGATGCTGTGAGAAAGATTTTGCTCGTTACAGTGATTTAACTTTGAATAATGCCATTGAGATTTGTCAGATATACAAGCGCACAGAAAAGCACACAAATATGCTTACAAATGAAAGCAGCTCTAGAAGGCACAATGATAAAGCTCATGTTGATAGTATACAGCACGTGGTTAAAAGAAGCAGGCCCAAGCACATGGCAGCCCCTGCTGCACCTACTGGTAAACGGTAAACCCCAGAACTTTCTTGCAAACTCTAGACTTTGCACAGCCTCAGTGAAGCATGAGTGAGTCAGCACATTCAAAACATGGGCCCCAACCTAGTTTCATTGTTAACTGTTGTAATTGTAGTAGTAATCATAAATCTAAAAGGGAAAAGTGTTTAACTTTTGGTTAACAGTGCCACAAATGTAATAAGGGGAATCACTTCAAAAGATTTTGTAAGTCAAAAGAGTGTGTGCGCTCTTTCATTAAAAGGGAACATTTTAAGAAACAAGATGATCAGTTAGACTGTGACAAGCCTACTCTTTTATGTTGATGGTGTATCAGTGCTTCATGAAACAGTCAATGCAGTAGACTTAAGGGCAAAGAATGAAGTATTTTGTACTGTTCAGATAAATGGCAAACCCAGAGACCTCAGAGTTGACACAGGTTCTAAGTGCAATGTTATGTCTACAGAAATGTTTGCTAGAGTGTGTAAAAGTGAAAGGCTTAATTTGGCAAGGTGTGCGAAACGTGTTGCTTATGGAAGTGAAGAAATTCAAATTAAAAGCTTAGTAGTGCTTTCATGTTACTTCCAGCAGAGTAGAAGAAACTATGACCTATTATTTTTATGTGGTCAAGAGGCACATTCAGTCATTATTAGGGCTCAAGCACTCTTTGAAAATGGGACTGCTTTCATTTAATAAGGAAGTCCACCATGTTAGTTAAAAGACCACTACTCTAATTTTGCCCAGCACATTTTTTCTACCTATGCTGATCTTTTCCAAGACAAACTAGGCACACTTCCAGTTGTGTACTCCATGAAGTTAGACCCAGAGGTCAGTCCAGTTGTCAGACCAGCATGTAAAGTTCCAATAGCTATGCAGGATAGAGTCAAAGCCGAGTTAGGCAAAATGGTTCAACAAGGTGTAATTTGTCAAGTGGAAACTCCAACTGAATAGGTATCTTCCATGGTAGTAGCTCATAAGAAAAGTTCAGATGACATTAGAATACATACTGATCCACAAGATTTGAACAAAGCACTGAAAAGACCTCATCACCCAATGTGCACAGTTAAAGAAGTCATAGCCTTAATGCCAAATTCCACTATTTTTTCTGTCCTAGATGCAATGAGTTCATTTTGGCAAATTCAGCTTGACAAAAAATCCTCATTTCTCACTATATTCCATACTCCATTTGCAGGTACAGATTTTTGAGAATGCCATTTGGGATAAATTCTGCAAGTGAAGTCTTTCAGCGTGCAATGGAGCAAATTTTGTTTTTCTGGGTATCCTTGTGCTGTTATAGTAGACAGCATACTGGTAGGAGGTCATGATGACGTCGAACATGGCAGAAACTTCAGAAAACGTCTACAACAGGGCACATCAAGGATGCACAGAAATATAAATTCAGGCTACAAGAAGTTCCTTATGTTGGTCATTTATTTACGAGTACAGGCATACGACCAGACCCTTCAAAACAATCAGCCATTCTCGAGATACCAGCTCCAGACAATGTTCAAGCCCAGCAATGTTTTCTTGGCATGGTCAACTACCTAGGCAAGTTCATTCCAGACTTGAGCCAACTATCAGTGCCACTCAGAGAACTGGCACATTAAGATGTATCCTGGTCTTGGTCAGAGCAACACCAAAGAGCATTTGATGTCCTGAAACAGAGAATTGCCAGTCTACCGATGCTTAGATACTATGATGTTCACAAACCAGTTACACTTTCCTGTGATGCTTTGAAATTTGGACTTGGTGCAGTCATTCTACAAGAGGATCAACCTGATGTCCTTCAAGGATGCATCTGCAGTCCTTACAAATGGGTTGTCCTGTCGTCGGGCAGCCCTTCGGTCGGCCGGATTCCAAAGTCTGGGTCTGGCCTCGGCTGGTGTCGCACTTCACCCGACATCATAGCTGCAGTTCTTCGGGTATAAAGGCATCAGCCGACGCCATTTTCCTCAGTCTTTCTTGCCGCGTGGCCAAGCAGAAGCTGTTCGCAAGTGCCGGTCGGTCAGAACCAGAGATTACTACTACAAGTACCGAAGACTTCTAAAAAGCTAAGTACCCCGTTGGGGACTCTTTCTTGCCTCAGCCGATGTCAGAAAAAGTGAATAACTGTTTAAATTGTGAGAAACAAATACCTCATAAAGATTTCCACTCTTACTGCTTACCTTGCTTAGGCCCAGACCACGACATAGCAGCTTGTCTAGCCTGTGCTTCTTTCAACCGACGAACACTTAGACGTCGGTCTGAATTTGCAGAAGAGTTTTTCGGCTCCGCTTTTACTTACATTATGCCGTCGGATACTCCGACTATGCAAATTTCTAAAAAAACGCAAGGAAAAGGACCGACACTCGCGGTCCGCGGTTTCGGCCAAAACCACGGTTAAGCCAACCGCGAGTGTCTCGGTTTCGGCTGAAACCGAGTCCACGGTTCTTCCTTCGGCCGAAAGCTTACCACTTACCGAGGCCTCATCCAGCTTGGCTGAATCTGCTACTGAAATCCCACCTGCTCCTGCAGGTTCACAGGATTTATCAGATACTATCCCTTTGGATATTTCTACCCCTGCACGTGGAGCTGCTAGGCCTCCTGCATCCATGTCGATTAAGGCCTTTGCCAGGGCTAAAGCAGCAAAGACTACCAAAACTGTGCCTGCTAAGACACCCTCTCACAGGCCCAGTTCTAGTTCACAAATGCTTAGTCTAGCAGAGGATCTCATTTCTTTGATCTGGGGATCCCAACCACATCCAGACAGGGCCTCTCACCCACCTCCAGAGAAGAGGACTAGAGTAGAGCCCCTGAGCCAGTTTCTTCAGATGGCTCCTCTGATGAATCAGATAATTCAGACCCTCCAGAGGCCCCTTTTTCTCCTTATGAGGACTCTGATGCAGAAGAGTCCATTCCTTCTGCCTCTCCGCCTGAGGAATTTTCTTTTTGGGAAACCTTGCATGCTATGAGGGAACAATTTCAATGGCAGGGCCAGGATTTTTCAGACTCTAGGAAAAGGCTTAGAACCTTTTTGCATTTGCCACAGCATAGGCCTTTAGCCATTCCTCCAGTACTTACTGTTGTGGATGATGCTTTTAATGATGCTTGTACTGCTCCTGATTCTCTTCCTCCGGCCCCTGCTAAGCCCGATAGGTACTACAGGGTTCGGACACACATTATCATTTGTATAAGGCCCCTTTGCAGATCCTGAAACTATCTCCCAGGGACCCAAGGCTGTAGCAGCTACCTCTACCAAAACCCCTCCCTCTGAAAGGGAATCTAGGGCCTTAGAGATGGGGTAAAAAGTTTACACTTCTGCTACTCTTTCACCTAGGCCCTTGATCTGTCAATTCCACATGATTCAGTATCAGGTATTTATGTTAGACCAGTTAACTAAAAACTGTCCTCGGATGAACCATTAGACAAAAAATCTGTACAGGAAATGGTACATAACATTCAGCAGGTCAGTAATCATTCCTTAAAATGCGGCTATGATGCACTGGAGGCTTCCTTTAGATCAGCCATGACTGGCACAGTGATCAGAAGACATGCATGGTTAAAAGAACAGTCCTTACCAGACCATGTTAAATCAAAGCTCCTAGATGCTCCCATGGATAAGCTCAATTTGTTTGGCTCCCTGCACAGCAGGTGCTGAAGAAGGTGGAAGAGAAAGCAAAATCTGTCCAGACAGTCAAGGATTTCTTGCAGGTCCAGCCTCCAATGTTTAGCAGGAACTGGCCTTCCAAGAATTGGTCCTTTCCAGACACCTCCAGAGCTCCAAGAGGCAGGAATAGGCGCTCAAGAGGCAGGGGTCAATCCAGAGGTGCCTACAGGGGACGTCAGTGGCAGGCTAACAACCAGCGAGGTACAGCCACAGATCCAGCCACCACCACCACTTCCACAGGACAATCACAGTGACTTGGCTCTGGCACCGCCTACCAGGGAACAACTAGAGGCACCCTTAGGCGGAAGCTAGCCTTATTTTCAGTAAACTGGCATTACATCACAGGAGACAAATGGATTTTACAGACAATAGACCAAGGTTACAGGTTTCACTTCCATACTCTACCAAGGAAGAGAGGAATGCCAAACCTACCTCCAAATCAGAAGACAGAAGCTCTAGAACAAATAACTCACTTACTAAGGATGAGAGCTGTAGAAAGGGTACCATCTATGGAACAAGGGCAAGGATTTTACTCCAGACTTTTCCTGGTACCAAGAAAAGAAAACCAATGGAGGCCTATTCTCGACCTGTCCGCTTTAAACACATACCTCATTGTTCCAAAATTCAAAATGCTGACCCTACAGCAGCTTCTTCCCATGCTGGGCAAGGAGTCTTGGCTGGTAACTCTAGATCTCAAGGAGGCAT
Organism: Protopterus annectens; assembly: GCF_019279795.1. NCBI lineage: Eukaryota > Metazoa > Chordata > Ceratodontiformes > Protopteridae > Protopterus > Protopterus annectens. The sequence goes on from NC_056749.1 coordinate 564,982,212, forward strand.
ACCTGCACGTCCCCATACGACCAAATTGCAGAAGATACCTCAGATTTCTTGCAGGATCAGAGCATTATCAATTCTCAGCATTGCCCTTTGGCTTATCTACTGCACCCAGAGTATTCACGAAATGCCTGGCATCAGTAATTGCTCATTGCAGGCTTCAGGGAATTCAAATTTACCCTTACCTGGACGACTGCCTGTTACAAGCGGACAACAAAAACAAATTAACAAAAGATTTGCAAAGGGTCATTCATCTACTACAAGCCCTGGGATACACAGTCAGTATAAAAAAGTCAAGGCTGATACCATCCCAAAGGATAACCTTCTTGGGTGTAGATCTGGACACATCAAAACAAATGGCATTCCTGACAGTAGAAAAACAGGAGCAACTCCCTTTCTACTTCATGGCATTAACAAAGCAGAACCAGCTAACAGCAAGAAAAGTCCTGCAAGCTCTCTGTTACATGGCATCCTGCATAATATTGATTCCACATGCCAGACTACATATGTGAAAGTTACAGTGGTACCTAAGGAATTTATGGTCTCAGCACAAGCACAGCCTAGAAACCCAAATTCCAATAATTCCATGCCTGAAGCAAGAATTCCAATGGTGGGCTCAGGCCTGTCAAACAAACAAGGGACTGCCCTTCCACAGCACTCAACCAAGCCAGACCATCACAACAGACGCTTCAGACCTCGGTTGGGGGGCACACATGCTGGGCAAGTGCATACAAGGCTTATGGACTCAAGACCAGCTGCACCTACACATAAATCAAAAGGAAATGCTGGCAGTAAAACTGGCAATTCAGGCATTCAGACCATTTCTTCGACAGGGTCAACTGCTGATAAGGACGGACAACACCACAGTTATGTGGTACATCAACAAACAGGGAGGCACACATTCATACCCTCAATGCCGGATGGCAATGGACCTCTGGAATGTGGCACTGAGCTTTAACATTCAGTTACAAGCAATTTTTGTGCCAGGAAAAGAAAATATACTAGCAGACATCCTAAGCAGAACTACCACGGATGCCCACGAATGGATGCTGCATCCGGACATCTTCAAAACCATTACAAGGAAATGGGGACTACCAGAAATAGACTTATTTGCATCCCCACACAATCACCAACTGAAAAAATTCTGCACAAGGACGTACCACCCACTTGCTTGGAAAGTGGACTCCCTATCTTTCAGTTGGAAAAACCTGACAGCATATGCATTCCCACCTCTTCCTTTGATGCACAAGGTGCTATTGAAGATCAAAGAAGACCGTCCAAGGATCATCCTGATAGCTCCAGACTGGCCAAAGCAACATTGGTACCCATTACTGAGGAGTATGTCTCGGGAACAAATATGGCCTCTGCCCCTAGTTCCCTTGATGTTAACACAGAACAACTTCAAAACCCTGCATCCAAACCTGAAAACACTGCAGCTGGCTGCCTGGAACATTGCATAAGACCAAATAACCCAGATTTATCTCAAAGGGTTAAAGACATTATCTTGGAGGCTCGCAGACCCTCAACAAGAAAAAATTATTCAGCAAAATGGAAAAGATATCTCATTTGGAGTACAGCAAAAGGAGAGAATGTGTCACTGGTAAACATAGCTAACATCCTGGAATACTTGGCAGAGCTCTTCCACAACGGCCTGTCCTATTCTTCCATTAAGATTCATGCATCAGCCATTTCAGCAGAATACAACTTGGATCCTCCAGTCTTCTCACATCCTCTGCTCAGGCAGTTTCTGAGAGGAATTAAAAATGTAAAACCACCTAGGAAGCCACCATTACCAGCATGGGACTTGAACTTTGTGCTAGAAAAGTTGACACTACCTCCTTTCGAACCAGCAGCAACAGCAGAATTACAATACTTATCATGGAAAACTGCTTTCCTGCTTGCAATCACTTCAGCAAGAAGGGTATCTGAGCTACAGGCATTAATGGCAGTACAGCCCTTCCTGATCTTCCATCAAGATAGAGTGTCCATGAGAACTAATCCTACTTTTATGCCAAAGGTGGTCTCCAGGGTATCTTTAAACCAAGCTATCCACCTACCTACATTCTTCCCCAACCCACAGAACAGGGGAGAAAGACTGTTGCATACCTTGGATGTACATAGACAATTACGTTACTACCTGGACAGGACCAAGAGCAACAGAAAAACTGACCAGCTACTGGTAGCATATGCAACAGGAATGGAAGGAAAAGCAATTTCAAAACAGACAATCTCTAAGTGGATAGGAAATTGCATTAGATTTTGTTACTCCTACCATGAGAAGAAAACTCCAGAAAACATCAGGCCTCACTCTACAAGGGCTACAGCCACTACCACAGCTTTTTTACGAGGAGTGGCTACCAAAGACATTTTAGAGGCTGCTACTTGGAGCTCCGTGCATACATTTGCCAAGCATTATAATTTACCTTTATACTCCAGATCCCGAGCAGGTTTTGCCACTGCTGTTTTGCAAGGGATCTTAACTACACCATAATCTTATTTCTCCTCCTCCCCCAGTTTGGCTATGGTATTCTACCCATTTGTAAGGACTGCAGATGCATCCTTGAAGGACATAGTACAGTTTTGTACCTACCATAAATGTAGATGTCCGATAGGCATGCATCTGCAGTCAGGATTACCACCCTCCTTCCCCTCTGTGGTACTCCTAGGGTATTTGCCCATCTTGTAGCTAGCTGGGGGAATCTATTATGGTGTATTTGTTTGTATATATGTACATACATGCTTATTTTTGTTTGCTCTCTACTATTTGGAACCATTTGCATTTATCCAAATTTAGCCTTCCTAGAGGGCACCTGGCATCTGGGGCAAGAAACACTGAGGAAAATGGCGTCGGCTGATGCCTTTATACCCGAAGAACTGCAGCTATGACGTCGGGTGAAGTGCGACACCAGCCGAGGCCAGACCCAGACTTTGGAATCCGGCCGACCAAAGGGCTGCCTGACGACAGGACAACCCATTTGTAAGGACTGCAGATGCATGTCTATCGGACATCTACATTTATGGTAGGTACAAAACTGTACTTTCCCTATGCATCGAGAACTCTTACCCAAACTGAACAGCAGTATGCCCAGACTGAGAAAGAGCTTTTGACAATTGAGTTTGCATGTTTGAAGTTCTGTGATTATGTTTATAGTAGATCTATCCAGATTGAAACAGATCACCAACAATTAGTCACAATCCTGAGTAAGCCAATACATTCAGCTCCAGCCAGACTGCAACATAGGGTTGTGAAATTGAAAAAGTACCATTTCAATCCTGTGTGCAAGAAATGCAAACTTCTTTAGCTTGCTGATACATTATCCAGATCACCAAGAAATACCACTGAGCAGAATAATAATGCAGGTTCTCAATTGCTTGATGATTTTGAAGTCATGGAAGTGCATTATTTTTCTTCTACATGTCTTGATGAGTTGAGAGAACACACAGGCACAGATCCAATTTTACAAAGGCTCAACCACTTTATCAATCAGTGATGACCGTCAAAGCAATCTAGTTAACCTCAACAACTGCAACCTTATTTTCCATGCAGAGATGAAATTTTGTCTGACAGAGGTATCATAATGAAAGGTATAAAAGTAATTGTTCCAAAATCCTTGCAACCTGAGTAAATTGTTATTCTGCATTGTGGTCACCCAGCAACCGAATCTACCAAAAGAAGGGCAAAAAAGATAGTATTTTGGCCTTCTATTTCACAAGACACTGAGAAAGCACTTTTTTCTTATTCAGTGTGTAATAGTGCAAAGCCTCATCAACAGAAAGAACCTCTTCATCTTAACCAGATTCCTGAACTACCTTGGTCAACGGTAGTCACTGATATCTTCAAGTGGAATGGTCAGCATTATTTGGTGTTAATAGACTTTACTCCAGTTGGTTCAAGATTAACTTACTTCCTAACCTAACACCTAATACTGTCATTACTAAGGTGAAACATCATTTTGCTGTTCATGGAAGTCCGCACAAAGTTATTTCTGACAGTGGCATGCAGTTTAAAAGCCAACAGAATGCGCAGTCCAAAGAGCAAAACAGTTACTTGATAAGTCAAAATGAGATAATACTGATGTTTTCTTGAATCTCAGAAATGTTCTTCGTGATAAACATCTTGGTTCACCTGCTCAGAGACTTCTGTCGAGACAAACCAGAACCACATTACCAATCCGTAGTCAGTTGTTGGTTCCATGTGTCAAGAACAACAGATCAGTGAGAAACAATGTGTTGAGGAAACGCCTATCCCTGAAGTCCTACTACTATAAGACCAGTAGACCTCTCAATCAATTATGAAATGGAGAAGTGATAAGAATGCCAACATCCAAAGGTTATGATTGGATTGGTATTGTGAAGAATACTGGTCCAGAGCCAAAATCGAACATTGTAGAATCAGAAGTAGCATCTTTTAGGCAGAATTGGAAACATTTGAGACCAGTGTCTGAACCTGTACCACAGCAAATAGCCTGTGAGAGAGACTCTTTATCTCAGAGTGAGTTGTCCTGTGTTCCGATTCCAGAGGAAGTTCCAGAGGACATTCCTGTTCTTATGACGAATCTAGAAGTTACAGATATTTGTTGTGCACCGCAGACTGTCCCTGTTGCTAAATCTAATTCCAACTGTTATGTTACGAGATAAAGTTGAATCTTTAAACCCTGTAGCAGATATCCGGCAACTTGGACATGAACATTGTATTTTGTTTCTAATGTACATAGTAATGCATGCCTGTCTCTGATATTCTTTTGTATGAAGGGCAGTCTTTTTAAGAGTGGTGGATGTAGATCAGTGTGTGTGTCTATACCTTTAAGAAGCTACCCAAGGGCTTGCACTAGAGTATAAATATTGAGCATGTGGGAGCCTGACTGACATTTTGTAGTTAGCTGTTAAGATGTGAACATGTATGCATGTATGTATGTTGTCTCTGTCTGTTAGTTTGTTTATATTTAATTATGCTGCTATCCATCCTGATGTGCTTGTATATATTAAAGCATCTGAACGAAACCACAAGCCTTCTTAATATTTGTAATAAAGACGAACGAATGTTTCAATCTGGATAGGTGTACCATAAACATAATCATGGAACTTCGAACATGCAAACACAATTGCCAAAAGCTCTTTCTCGATCTGGACATACTGCATCTCAGTTTGGGTAAGAGTTCTCAGTGCATAGGCAACAGGTTGATCCTCTTGTAGAATGACTGCACCAAGATCAAATTTTGAAGCATCACATGAAAGAGTAGCTTTGTAGCCTGAATGTGTATTTCTATGGCTTGAGCGTGAGATTAACTTAATGTGCCCTTTCTAGAACTTTTCTGAGGTTTCTGTCATGCTCTTCTTCGCCATGACCTCCTAGTAGTATGTCGTCTACTATGATAGCAGGAGGATACCCAGAAAAAAGTTGCTCCATTGCACGTTGGAAGACTTCACTTGCAGAATTTATTCCAAATGGCATTCTCAAAAATCTGTACCTGCCAAACGGAGTACCGAACATAGTGAGCAAAGATGATTTTTTTTGTCAAACTGAATTTGCCAAAATGAACTGTTTGCATCTAAGACTGAAAAAACAATGACGTTTGGTATCAAAGCTGCAACTTCTTCGACTGTATGCATTGGATGATGGGGTCTTTTTAAGACTTTGTTCAAATCTTGTGGATCAATACATATTCTAATGTCATCTGAGCTTTTCTTATGAGCTACCACCATGGAAGATACCCACTCAGTTGGAGTTTCAGCTGGATAAATCACACCTTGTTGCACCATTTTATCTAGTTCGGCTTTGACTCTGTCCTGCATGGCACTTGGAACTTTGCATGCTGGCCTGACAACTGAACTGACCTCTGGGTCTAATATCATGGAGTACACACCTGGAAGTTTTCCTAATTTGTCTTCAAAAAGCTCAGCGTAGGTAAAAAAAAAAAAAACGTACTGGCAAAATTAGAGTAGTGGTCTTTTAAGCTAACATGATGGACTTATTTATTAAATGAAAGTTCCATTTTCAAACTATCTCTGAGCCCTAATAATGACTGGACATGCCTCTTGGCCACGTAAAATAATAAGTTGTAGCTTCTTCCACCAGAGTAACATGAAAGCACTACTGAGGCTTCGGTTTGAATTTCTTCACTTCCATAAGCAACAAGATTCCCACACCTTGCCAAATCAAGCCTTCCACCATGACACACACTAGCAAATGATTCTGCTGACATAACGTTGCACTTGGAACCTGTATCAACTTTGAACTCTATGGGTTTGCCATTTATCTGAACAATACAAAATACTTCATCCTTTGCCCTTAATTCTACGGCATTGACTGTTTCATGAAGCACTGACACACCATCAACATTAAGAGTAGAGTTGCAGCTTTTTAGTTGATAAACTTGTTTCTTAAAATGCTCCCTTTTAATAAAAGAATGTGCACCTTTTGATTTACAAAACCTTTCAAAATGATTCCACTTACTGAATTTGTAGCATTGCTGACCAAATTCCAAACATTTCTCCCTTTTAGATACACAGCTTCCACCACAATTACAGCAGTTGGCAATGAAACTAGGTTGGGGCCCATGCTTTGAGTTTGCTAACTCACTCTAATGCTTCACTGAGACTGTGCGAACTCTGGAATTTTTTGGAAAGCTCTGGGGTTTACCAGTGAGTGCTGCAGGGGTTACAGTGGCTGCCATGTGCTTCGGCCTGTTTCTTTTAACAATATGCTACATACTATCTACATGAGCTTTGTCACTGTGCCTTTTAGAGCAGTTCTTATTTGTAAGCATAGTTGTGTGCTTTTCTATGAGCTTGCATATCTGACAAATCTCAATGGCATCTCATCATCATCTTTAATGCCACACATAATTCTGTCCTTTATCAACTCATCCTTTAAAATCACCAAAGCTGTACATTTTAGCCTTATTTCTCAGGTCAGTTATGCATGCTGCAAAAGGTTCACCAGACTTTTGATCCCTCGTATAAAGATAAGTGCCTTTCCATTGGAACATTTGTCTGGGGGTTACACATTTCTCTACATTTACATTTTAAGCACTTGTTGTCTTCCCTTGACTCAGCCTGTACAACAATATGATGGTTTTCTCCCTCTCCTGTATAGACAGCAGGTGCATACACAAATGAATGTTCCATTTCATTGGCTTCTGACCCAGCTAAATTAAGTAGAATAAATGCCTTTGTACAGTCATCTTTAGCAGAAAATACATCCTGTATGAAAATGTCATACTCTTGCTAAAACACTCTCCAATTCTCAGCAAAATTACTATCAAACACAAGTACACTGGGTTTTCAGAGTCTATCTGCCATGCCCACAAAGTATATACAAACACAATGAAATATGGCCCTTGTAATTATGTACAAACAAACTGTTCCGTGAGCTTGTAACAGCATTCAAATGCACAATAAACTCTTCGAAATAATGTACTTTGCAATATATGCTCTGTAATGGCTGTATTCTGCAAAATAACTTTACTGTGGCACTGCACAAACATGCCAACACTTTATATACTTCTGATAACTCAGATATCTTTGCTTAATACGAAAATACATGCTTTGTGAAAATGTGGTCCTTTCCCTTTATTTTATTCATTTTATGCAATTCGGACTTCATTTCAAACATTTTCCATAGTAAATGGAATATTTTTAATGAATATCATACATATCGGTGTATGCGAATATCATTTAATAGTTCTGTATGTCCCGTTTCATATTTTATGAAAAAGAAGTAGTGCTGAGCAAGTTTTAATATCTGAAATTTGTTTCTGACCTGTTTTGCGAAGTATGCACATTATAGGGGTGATTCACTCTTGTATATTCCACCAGTTCCAAGCAAGTGCCTTAAGTCATTTTAGTCATACCGCCTCTAACATCATGCCCTTTAGATATGCCACTTCTGACCCCATGTCGCTCATCTGTCTCTTACATAGATGACAAGCAGGCAAGGTATTTCATTTAGATGCTTTAATACGTAGAAACATAGCAGGATAGACAGCAGCATCATAAAATACAAACAAACTTAACAGACAGACCTTAAATACATACATGCTTACATCTCAACAGCTAACTACAAAATAGCAGTCTAGCTTGCATATGCTTAATACGAAAATACATGCTTTGCGAAAATGTGGCCCTTTCCCTTTATTTTGTTCATTTTATGCAATCCATGGGCTACACTTGTGCAAGCCCTTGGATGGCTTCTTAAAGGTACATACACACATGATATACAGTAGTAAAATTGGTAACTTTGTATGGCTGTGTGGCACAGATAGATGGAGCCCTGACTGCACGTCGGGCGACCAGAGTTTCATTAGCAGTCCTAGCACTGGAGGAGTCAGGCAAGGACTAGGAGGATTAAAGGGACATGGTGGGGGGGTTAGTAGGAGTAGATACTCAGTAAGCACACAGGGTTGTGCAGTTTTTCTGGTGGACACTAGATAAACTACCACCCATGCTTGAGGATGGGAGAACAGGGATGCTTGCTGTCTGTCCCTCATGAAAGTGAGAGACAGCTTGTGTGGTGAACCCAATGCATACCTCCTTCCTTCACAAAGCCATGCATCTGCAAGGGATAGGGCTCAGGTAAAAACCCAAACCACTCCTAATGGCTGCCTAAATTATGCCCCCTCCCCCCAGATGACCCTCACACTGGGGGGGGGGGGCAGTAAAACATGGAAGAATGTTATCTTATGAGATCAGTAAAAGTGCTGTAACAGTATAATACAGAAGCCTAATCAAAATCTGAAAGTGGTCTGACAAAGCAGGATACACACTAAGATGGAGCCAGTACTCTGAAGATGGAGTAGATCCTGCTAATATGTTTGAGAAATGTTTATGATTTAAAATTAATATTTGTGACCAATATATATATATATATATATAAAACAAATGAAAGATCTGACTATGTGAGGTGAACAAGCAAAAGAATAAGCAGATTTTTACAGTAAAAAATACCAGGGCTAAATAATAAGTCATTTACTGAGTGATCTGACTTCACTGTGTTTAGCTATACTTCAGAACCACATGGTCTTTAAACATGCATGTCCACAGCTAGTAGTGTTTGATTTTATTGGCTTGAGGATAACCATAAAGACTTAAAAAGTAAAAAAAAACGTCATGGGCATTCAGAAGCCATGGAACTAAAACAATTGATGTCTTTATAGGGTCATTTGCATATATCCCATGGGCCTCCATTACAGAAGGTTTAAGGTATCGCACAGTGAAAACTTTAGTTTGGCTGGATTTTTTCTTGCAGTATTAAACCTATTACAAAATGTTCTCACTAACTTGATTCGTATGAGAGCAGACCCTTGTGTCATTGGCTAGCTGGCTTTCTCACAGAATAAATTTTTGCTACAACTTTCAAGCCAGTTATTTGTTGAACCTAAGTCACTTTCATTTTGGACCTTGGCTGCAATTTCAGCCATCTTTATTAGTGCTTTGGTGGATTTTGTACATTCAGCTACATTACCAACTGCATTAGTTGTATAATCAGATGGATGATGGTAATAAAAAGACATAGGGGGTTTGGACATTTATGCTTATCTGCTCAGAACTGTAGTTATTCAAAACAGCTTGTAGCATTTCCAAAGCTCTTTCCTCATCAGTATGAGCAGAATATAGTAGGTCAAAAGTGCAGACTGAAAATGAACAGCTTCTGCAGTGTTTATGACAATTGGAAAGAACAGAGGACCCAATAATGAACCTTGTCATGCCCTCCTGATGAGTAATTGAGTACTCTGAAAATGGCATAACCAACTCAAGAACAGCATATATAACAAAGATCTCAAACTCACACCCCTTGGGCCTTAAGTAGCATTCAGTCCAGTATAATTCTATGCAAGGGAAACTACTACATTCTTAGGTGCACTAACTACTTTTCGTTTTGAAGATTATGGCCATCTGCTTGCTGTGCTAGTGCCCATACAGCCCTCATGGTAATTAGACTTTGAGTCCCATGATATACAACATTCTCAGAGAAATATATTGTCATCACTACCATGTGTCTTACATTTAGACACTGTTCTTTGCAAAGCATATCTTCCAGTGGATGGTATCCCATCAATCCAGAATATCAGTTATACTTATCACCAGCAAGAAGTCAGTTCATCTGTGCCTTGGGACTCTGGATCTCATGGTGGCATCTATCCCAACAGCTTCCCACACAGTACGCCTTATGAGGATACTGCAGTGGAGTTGTGGGGATCCATGGGTCTCCAGTGTCATAGTCACTGACCACTTTCTGCTTTCTACCATATGCATTCAGTACAATCAGTGGTTGATACATTTGATAAATCTTACCATGGACACCCCATTCAGGTACTAACTCTTACAACTTCAGTCACTTAAGGTAGGTGAGGTCATTGCAGTGAGTAGATGGTTCATGTCATATAAAAATCCTCAAACTCTGTCCTGGATTTAAGGCTAGTCTTCTTTAGTGTGTTAGACTTTCAAGATTCCCTTCCTCAGGGTACAATTGACAGCGAATCCAGTAGCATTGCTGTGTGTGTGTGTGTGTGTGTGTGTGTGTGTGTGTGTGTGTGTGTGTGTGTGTGTGTGTGTGTGTCAGTCATTATTTAAGGGGAAGGGCATGATCTTAATCCTTCTGTTGTACATTCATGAGGTTACAGAACATGTTGTCCAGCCACTTTCTGTTGGCAAATCACATTCCAGTTTTCTACTAGACAAGTTTTGTTTCCATTTGCTTATGCCTCAGTCTGTCAATACTTATAGGTTCATAGGTAGGTACTACGCTATCTACCTGAAGGCATTTATAAGCCTAGCCAGAATGTGTTGGCTTTCGCTGCCCCCTTACATTACTTCCCTGTGCCTCTGTCCAGCAGAGCCACTGAAGTGATCCCCAGGGTAAACTTTGTTTCCCATCCACTCGTCAAGGTTTCTCTTGAAGAGTGTTAGTGAGGAGCTCTGTCTAATGTAGATTAGAATCTTGTTCCAAAACATGGGAAGTCTCTGGGACAGGAATCTATCCCTCCAGCACTTCCTATTTATTGTTGTGGTGAGGTTTAGATCCCTAGAGCATGTGGCTTGAGGGAATAAGCTTTTCTTTAGGTGGAGCATGTCCATCAGTTCTGGGCTGGACCTGGCCTTGTATGTCAGGCAGAGATCACCTCTGAGTAGGTGGTATGCAACCAAGTACAGCTGGAGTTTCTTCAGTCTAGCTGCATAGGGCATCTGTTTGAGGCCAGTGATCCTCTTAGTGAGGTACTTCTGTGGTCTTTCCAGCTGTTGCAGGAGTCTTGTAAGATACATCCCAAATGAGGCATTGTACTCTATGATGGGTCTGATGAGCAATGAGTAGAGGGGCACAATGACCTCTTTTGATCTGGATGCGAACCCTTTTGTGATAAGGTGGGCCACATAGAAGGATTTTCTAACCACTTTGGCAATGTGATTATCAAAGGAGAGATTACTATCTACTTGGGTCCCCAGATTCCTTATTACGTCTTCCGTATTTAGGGGACTACCACCTATGTGGTAGTTTGTGGGTACTTTGTTTTTTCCAAAGGGGATGACTATGCACTTTTTGGCATTTAGCTTGAGGCCATGATTTTGACACCAGGTATCTGGCTCAATGAGACCCTTTTGGAGGATGTCTGTGTCAGCCAGGAAGTCAATTATAGCCCCTAGTTTGCAGTCGCCTGTGAACTTGGTCAGCGCTTGCCTGTACCTCTGAGAAGTATATGCCGAACAGGAGAGGTCCTAGGACTGAGCCCTGGGGAATGCCACTTGTAACTGGTTTAGAGTCAGACCTAGCTCTCACAACTCTTACCATGTTAGTTCTGTCCGTGAGCCAGTTGGCAACCCATCTTGTGATGCAGGGGTTTATGTTCAGGCTGGTGAGCTTGTCTATAATACCAGAATGGGGAATGCTGTCAAAGGCTTTTGCGAGGTCTAGGTAGGCTGTGTGTAACACCTTTCTCTCATCTATAGCCTTGGTAACTGTCTCAAAGAAGTCCACCAGGTTTAGGAGGCATGAGCTGCCCTTGGCAAAGCTGAACTGGGTAGGGTCCAGTGTTTGGAGGTTCCCAATGTCTCTGTTAATGAGTTCCATGATGATGCCCTCCATAGCCTTGCAGACCAGGCTAGTCAGGTGGAATAACTGTTGCTGTGTGCCACTCTATGGGTATGTAACCTGTGGAGAGGCTTAGTTTGAACAGTTTGAACAGTGTGTTTAAGTGAAGGGCTAGTTCATCTTTGAGCTCGTGTAGGAAGCAGCCTGGGACACCATACGGTCCCATTGATGCTGTGTTTTTGGCTTTGGAAAGGGCTGTTTTAACCTGAGTGTCTGTGATTTCAGGGGCTCTACATTCTTCTGGTGTGGTTATGGGCCCTTTTGGGGGTGAGAGGGGGGGTGAAGTTTGCACTGAACCTGTCTGCCAGGATGTTGGCAATATCGGTCAGTTCAGTGTATTTTGTACCATTCTGCACTAACTCCTAGCAGATCTGAGCATTGCCACTTAGATTATTGACATAGCTAAAGAATGCCTTTTGGTTATCTTTGGAGTCCTTGGCAATTTTTCTTTCGAAACTCTCCTTGGATGATTTTATGAGAGATCGTAGTTTCTTGCTGATACTGATCAGGGATGTCTTCCCTTCTTGGGATTTTACTCTTTTCTGTACTAGTTTCCTCCTTCTATTGTATAGCTTGTTTATGGCAGGAGTCCACCAGGCTGGTTTCCTTTTCTTGGAGGAGTGAGTCTTGGTTTTGCTTGGGATAGCACGATCCATGCATTCTTGTAGGTGCCCATAGAATGCATTAGTAAAGGATTTTGCAGCTTGGACAACGTTATCCTTTAGCATGGGGACTTTGTAACTTTCCACGTCGGTCTTAAGTAGCATGAAGTTTGCTTTTGAAAAGTTTTTCACGGTGGTTTCCTTGTCTGGGGGTGGATATCCAAAGTGATTTGTTTATGGTCAGATCTAACTAGCGAGGGTTGACCTCCGGTGTGGAGCACCAGTCGCCCATGTTGGTGATGACCAGGTCCATTATGTTGTCACCTCTGGTGGGAGTGTTGACCAGTTGATCCAGGGTGTTTGAGTTTATAAATTCTAGGAAATGTTGGGCAAGGGAGTTAGTACTTGAGTAGTTCTCTCAGTTAATATTTGGGTAATTGAAATCACCCAATATTAGGGGTGTTTGGTAGGACCTTTATATTTCCCAGTGTTTCCAGAAATGTGGAATGGGGGTCCTGGGACATGGTATGTAATCTGTAGCAAGCTACAATTTGAATTGCAGTTTTGCCCATTGTTAGCTGCACATGGATGATCTCTGAAGCATCGTGCTGTGCCACTAACCTGGAGGTGTGGGTATCCTTGATGAATATGGATACGCCCCCACCTTTTGTATTTCGGTCCGGGTTCTGTGGCCGAAATGTATGGTATGAGTTATAGCCTGGTAGTGTTGGGGTGCTCTCTGGAGCCTTAAACCAGGTTTCTGTTACTGCACATATATCGATTTTCTCCTTACTGAGGAGTGCCTCGAGTGCGTGCATTTTGAGGTTTAGACTTCTGGCATTGAGTAGCATTACTCTCAGTTTTTTATTACTTGTGCTATTTATGGCGGTGGGTTTGTCTTTTGAGCCTTGCCTAAAAAAGGCACTAAGGGGGTGGCAAGAGCCTTGGCCAGCATTCTAAAGCCTAAGGGTGACGGGTACAAGCCATCTCTAGCGAAGCAGCGTGGCTTGTTGAGCATGTCATCCCAGGCGGACAGACACTGGATCCCCTTTCAGTGACACCAGAAACTTAGCCAATTGTTGAAATTGATCATTTTTTCTTTATACAGTGGTATCATTCTTGGTGAGGGCAGGATGCTACTCAGGGTCAGGGTCATACTGGCCTGGGCTACAAGATCAGAGAGCTCTTCTATGTCTCTTCATGTAGTCCAGGGAGGTACAGCTCAGGTCATTCACACCAACATGGACAATGACAGAGTCATATTTGTACTTGTTCTGGAGTGACCCGAGTGCTTTTGTTATGTGGCAGATCCTGGCACCCGACAGGCAGCTAACAGTAACCTTCTCCTTGTTCAGCCTAGTGAGTGGGACGTCAGTGTGCCTGATTATAGAGTCACCTATTACTAGTATGTTGGGTATGTTATTTTGCCTTAAGGACTGTAATTGCATGGCACACTGGTTTTTTGAAGTATGTGTTTCATGATTTGTGTTGGGGGGGTGGAGGTTGCTTGGATGTCTGCTTTGGAGGTCTCTTTAGCTTCTGCAGATTTTTATTTGGAGCCTCCGAGTATATTTTCATGTATTTGTGTGTTTTTTGCCGGTGCTGGTTTAATGGGTCTATGTGAGACTGTTGGTGTGATGCAAAGTATTTCCCTTCTCCTCTTGACTGTCTAATACAGCCTTGGGTTGAGAGAGCTTAGCCTCCAGTTTGGCTGTATAATTACATCTCTCACATGTATTAGTGTTTGGTGGTAGGAGGAGAGGGTTGTCTGTGTACATGAGGAAGTTGTAACATTGCCTCAAAATGCCCAGATTCACCAGATGGACTGGAGAGTACACCTGAAACTGCCCTTTGGACATGCCTGGATAGGTACAGTGAACTGTTTTACTGAATGGCTGGTAAGGCTGAATAGAGAGCCTTGTTCTTCTGTACAGTATAGGAGGGTATAGTGTGAGGGTTTGTAAGTGGTTGCTGTGAGTTTTGAGCAATTGCCGGGCTGGGAAATGAATGACTTGAGTGCTTAAGTTGACAGTTTGTCTAGTTCCAAGGGAAAAATTGAAGAGGGCACTTTGTGGAGCCGGAAATAGCTATACCCTCTCTAACCAGCACTGCCTGGCGTGCAAAACCGGGCAAATGCTGTATTTATAGCAGGGAAATGAAAGAGATAGAAATTAGCCCAAAATGGCCAATAAATTACTAATTTCTGGGCTGAAACCACTCCTCCAGGGATAGATAGGCTACTCAAAGCTCCCCTCTCTCACAGGTGAACAGAGAAACTTCCTTCTATCCAAGTAAGGTATGGGCAAACACAGAAATTTGTAACACAGCCCTGAATTCAGCACTTAACCTGAAAACTGGACTATACTAGCTTAGAAAGGTGGGAAACAAGTATTTTTTTTTTTTTTTTAGAAAATAAAGCAGATATAATCAAAAAACACTTTAAATGTATAGAAAAGGATACTTATTGTTATATATTTCAGATCAGAGTTGTAGTCAATGCCCCAAGTAATAAAGTAGGAAGAAACACAAATACAGAAAAAGCAGATGAATAAAGTGCAATTTTTTTTTTATATATATAAAACAATAGAAAACGAACAAACTGATTTAAACAAGTTACCCAATTAACCAGAAAAAAGCTCAAAACTGAGCCCTGCTCCAGCAGTCTTCAATCAGACAAGTTCTAACTGCACACTCCTGTTGCTAGGGTACAGGGGAACCTTCTCCAAAAAAAAAAGGACATTGGGAAGTTAGTTTCGATATGTGTAAAACCTTGTCTGCTTTTTTGATCATTGTCAAGTGCAGCAGCTACTACTTCCCAATTTTTATTCCCAGATGATGCCCTAGAGGTGATGAATTCCATAGAACCCTGGTCTCCGATAAAGTTTCCCCCATTTTCATTAATGATAAGAATCAACAAGAAAGCATAGCTACACAGAGCAAATTTTATTCAGATAGTTCTTTATTGATTCAGTAGATATGGTCCTGCTGTTTATTTTACCCCCTGAGTTTGTTGTTGTTGTTGTGGTGTCTTTTGGCTTTTCCTGGTTAGGGGTCGGCACAGTGGAACTCCGGTCCCCTAATGATTGGCAGAAGATTTTTACATGCCGAGTTGCCAGCCCTTATGCACAACCTTTCACGAAGGTATGCCCCTTCACGCATGTCTCCACACAGAAGACTCTTTAGCTGAAAATCGTACGGACGTCTTGCTGTGAGACGACAACGCTACCACAGCACCACCACCGCAGTTTTACCCCCTGAGTTTGTGTGCTTCCAGAATGCTGCTTGATCATCTGTCAGGTAAACATCTCTTGGACATTCAATACTTCAGCTTTATTGTATGACTTCTTGATTCTACAATTCACCAGTAGCTCTTCAGTCTCTGAGTTTTTCAAAATGTCTGTTCTGAGAAGCCAGACACTTGAAAGGTATATAAATATACGTTGACATTCTTCTCTATGCAGACTATATGTAAAGGACTTGCACTGTTCCATCCAACCTGGATTATCTCTGGAAAATGTAAGTAGACCTTCTTCAGTATGTAGGTTATGTGTAAATGTCCTGAACCTTTCTCTGACACTGTTACATCCATCCTGTGTTATTTATTGGAAATGTTTGATTTCAGTCTGAATTATTCATCTGTCAAAGTACACTTAGCAGTCATTTCAATTTAGCTACCATCTTCTTCACTGACATCACTTAGAAGACCAGATAATGCAGAATGAAACAGAAAGCAGTATTTGTATTATTTGTTCTTCTTTTAGCATGTTATGGTTATGCTGTAGTTGGTGCTTTTGTCTTTTTCAATTACGTTTAAAAAAGTACTTTAGAAATCCTGCCACATCAGCTGTGACATTTGCATCCTTTCAAGTATATGTCTGGGATGGGTTGCAGGAAAAAGAAAATGCGGACTTTTAACTTCAGACATAATGAGAACTCTAGGCCTTTGAGGGTCTGGAAGAAGACGACAACTTATTTAACACATTGTTGTACAGGCCATGGATGCACCCACAACAACCACTCATTATGTGCTAAAGGCAGAAAAGGATATGCAATTGCTGCATTGTTTTATGTTTTTAAAAATAATCTTGAAGGCTTCTAAAGACTTGGGGAAGGGCTCTTTCCTACATAGGCTTTCCCTGTAGGATTCTGTGCTACCTCAGAATTTGTTGTGAACCACCTATTTTATTAAGCTTGACTGTAACAAACATTTTTTTTTTCAGTAAAGTTGGGAAGTCACACCCTAATGTGTGAGTGATGTATGAAAAGAACTTCCTTCCTCAAAGAACAAGTAGTTGTTAATGCTAATTATAAGAAATATTTATCACAGTCTCAGAAAAACTATCTGAAGTCAACAACTGGTCAGCTTTTCATCATCTAGTAGCAGAAGGCAAGTTACACAGAAAAACTAACTATAGCTTGAGGTGTCTGTAGAAGTGTATATGTCTGACAGACCACTCTTAACTGATCTCTGAATAGCCTGTGATTTGACAGTCTTCCCAAACTATCAAAGTGAAGATCTTTTTTATTTTATGGTTGTTAAGAGACAATAATTACCACAATGAACTGACCACATTGTTCCTTCTAGAAGGATGCCCTGCTTGCCTTTCAGAAAAATAACTTGTATGGATATTCCATATGTTGTTCTTCTTTCGGCTTTTCCCGGTTAGGAGTCGCCACAGCGGAACTCCGGTCCGCGAATGATTGGCAGTAGATTTTTACGGTGCCGAGGTGCCAACTCGATGCCCAACCTTCAATGAAGGCACACACCCATCCACGCATGTCTTTCGAATGCCACTTGACTGCAGGGAGGACGTGCAGACTCCACACAGAAGGCACTCCAGCCAAGAATCGAACGGGAGAACCTCTTGCCATATAAAAAGTAAAACAAAATAAAATATAAAAAAATGAGGGAGAAATAAGAGCAAGGCAAGATATACAAGAGAATTTCATGCCACCTACATCATTACCTTTAGTGGAATGAGATTTTCACTGATCCTCACAGGAGCTTGAACAACTACTGAGAAAATAAGTCTGTAAAAAGAGGATTCAGAAGATGAATAAACCCAATTGCTGTGATTTATTTCTACAGGGATAATTCCTTGAAAAATTGCTGATAATATTTTAGACAACAGTACTTTAATAGGTTTTGCATTAGCATGAATTTTCTTAAGGGTCTGAATTCTGAAACTCAAATGTCTGTCATTATTTTCTGTCTTCAACCCTCAGTGATTTGCCAGAAAATCACAATTTTATAAGAATCAAACCAAAAATGAGGCAAAAATCTGGAGAGTCTTACAAAAATCTGTTGAGAAGTATGATCTTCCCCCTGCCTTCTGTTTTCCTTTCATAGTTTTTTTTTTTTACATAGTATAGAACTCAAGGTTTCTGGTATAGCAGCATATTATCATCGTAAGAGACAGTGTTTGCCATACTGGGAATATTTTTTAGTAAGGGTAGATCTGATGTCAGCAATTGCAGGCCTGACTGTTTCTGCAGTCAAACTCTTTTCATAGATCCATGCTTTCACCAAGTATCAACACCTTTTGGTGCTTCACTCATTCTACACCTTTGTGTATGGATGCTGTAAGTGGGCCAAAGGAGGGGGTGCATTTTGTTGGACCTTAAGGTTTTTAAGAACCACATGAGTGGACACTGAAGGATGTACCCGGGTGTTTCACACACTTAAAAGGACCCTTTTGGAGATTACAGATATGGTGAATACTCACACCTGCTTCTCTTACTGCTACCTTTTTTTGCTTCCACCTGTTATGAATCTTTGAGCATATGATTTGTATGTGACCTATGGGTGGTATATCTTGCAGCATTGATTCTAGGATTCTTGTGACAGTAGATCAGTTCATATAAGTCTCACTGAAGTAATAAGCACATTTGATATTCTCCTCCACCATGGAAAACATTGCAGTTCTTAACCTGTATGTGAAGTAACCTTAGATGTTTTGATATTTTAGCCTCACTTAACCTGGCCTTGACCAAATTCCCGCAAATATTTGAAACTACAGTAAAATGTATATAAATTGACTTTGTCATGTTGAGTTTTTTTTATCATTGTGCAGATGTATTTCTAATCTCTGAGCATTAATTTGACGTTGATTAGTTTTAAGTCACTTGTATTAAGTATTAGCTTTGTTAAATTCTCTATTTTTGGTCCATCTCAGCTCTTTTTGTGTAAAAGATCACATGTATTTGTAAAATTAGGAAAAGAAGCATTCTGTTGATGTTGTAACCTCGTCCTGTGGACAGAGAATTTTAATAAGCAATGCTTTGGAAAACTGTCTTGTCTCAAGTTTCAGATATATGAGCAAGATATACCGTCATAAAGGAGGGGCAGTATTATGAAAGAACTATATCATAAGCAATCACTGTTTGTTTCAAACTGTTTTATATTTAATCAAGCAGGAATAACTTATGAAGTAAGTGGAAAACTTCACTTTCAGTGTTTGTTTAATAAACAGTGTTAAATGTAGGCATACCTCTCAAGTGTACCTCATTATGAGGAACGTACCTCATTGGAGGTCTTAAAAAGTTCATGTTCCTTAAAGTTCCTCAAAGTTCCATATTGTAAAACTCTGTCACACATTCAGTGTTAGGGATTTTTTAAGTGAAATCCATTGTAAATAGAAATTAATCATATTAATCCATTAAAAGATCTTCTTTATAAGTAAAACCAGCATATTTTAATCATCCTATGACCTTCCTAGTTGAAGTTGTTAGTATGCCAATAGTATGTGTTCCACATTTTGCCTGTTTGTTCCACATTATGAGTGCTAGTGTTCCTCATTTTGGACATGGAAGGTTGAGAGCTATGAATGTAGGGCAGCTTCTTAGGTATTTAAAGAACAGTTTCCTGTTTTTTCACACTTCCCTTGCTCAGGTAAAAGGGATTTTACTGCATTGTATTAGTACTTTGTCTACATAGTTTATTGATTTTTATATAAACAAATGACATGCATGTGTGTGTGGATGAATGAATATACAAATATATGTAAATATATATATGTGTAAAAAAGTATATTTGATATATACAGATTTATATTCATATATATATATATATATATATATATATATATATGTGTGTGTGTGTGTGTCTGTGTAGTTATAGATATATGGGCATGTGTGTATATATACATGTATATGTATATACATTTATATGTATGTTCATATGTGTGTGTGTGTATACATACATACATATATATATATATATATATATATATATATAGTATTGATATATGTCTATGTATCTAAATATACACATCTATATATATATATGTGTGTGTGTGTGTGTGTACATACATTTATAAGTATATTCAGTTTATATGTGCGTGTATGTTTGTGAGCATCTCTCTCTCTCTCTAAATATATATATATATATCATGTGCATGTGTATGGTGTATGTATATATGTGGGAGTGTATGTATATATATATATATATATATATCTATGGGTCTACTTCTAATCTTTGAAAACACACTTCGAAGATTAGAATGTAGAGACTCAGTTTCATGAAAGTGCACTTAACCGAAAGTTAACCTTATCCAGGTCGATAGCCTAGTAATCTCCTATCACATTTTGTCTATTTTCAGCAACTAAAAATCGAAACTCGAAAAAAAAATTTAATTAAAACATAAAAAATTGTCAAGACAAATTTAGTTGATCATAGTTCCACCTGAAGAATCCTGCTTGGTGCAGTGGGTTGGGGTGTCTGTTGTTAAACTGGGTCCCCCTACACATTACTGAAATGCCACTTCACCGACTTTCACTTGACCGAGCCGACAACGCCGGCAGGACATAACACTGACTGCTCAGAACTCCGACAGGAAACTGATGGTGAGTAGCCCCTTGGGCAACCCGACAAGCACACAACAGTAGCAGCAAACAAAACAAACCCACATGGGGGGGTTGTGCTCCCCAACCCCCAACTAAGTATACCAACTCCGGGATCGCACTACCGTGGAGGTAAAGGGCAAAGGTAGACATGCTGGCCAAACACTTCCTTACTGTCAGTTTCCGGTCATTGTTCTGAGTGGTCGGTGTTATGTCCTGTCAGTATTGTCAGCTTGATCATGTGAAAGTCTGTGAAGTGGCATTTCGGTAATATGAAGGGGACCCATTAATATGGCAAGGTAAGGTTATGATCTCTAGCAGGCTAGAATTGTTCCAATGCTAGGGGGTATTTTAGTAGGCGAGTCTCCCACAGTACCAGGGCAGGTCCAGAGTCTGGTCATCATTAGCTTTCACCTCCTTGCAGTGCTAAAGAAGAATGAAGTAAATTTTGCTCCAGACTAATTTTAATGATGTATTATAAATGATGCATGCAATGAGTTGTGCCAGCATTATGTTGTAACTTTTTATCCAAATCGTGCTTTTAAAGTCTCTGTTACCTCCTAACATCTGAGTACTATCCGTACTATCCAGGGCCCCTGGTAGTTTTCCATCAACGCACATTTAAGTTACTAGTTATTAAAAAAAGTAATATATTACTATTACTTCAGTACTATTTTGAAAAAGTAACTATTTATATTGCTAGTTGCTAAATACTGTAATATATTATAGTAATATATATATATATATATATATATATATATATATGTGTGTGTGTGTGTGTGTGTGTGTGTGTGTGTGTGTGTGTGTGTGTGTGTGT
This sequence comes from Protopterus annectens, assembly GCF_019279795.1. Taxonomy (NCBI): domain Eukaryota; kingdom Metazoa; phylum Chordata; order Ceratodontiformes; family Protopteridae; genus Protopterus; species Protopterus annectens. The sequence continues at coordinate 565,003,552 of NC_056749.1, forward strand.
GTGTGTGGTTTTTACTTCACAGTCTCGAAATACTGAAATCTCAAATTTCAGTATCTCCAGACGAAAGTGTCAAAAGTGCAGTTGCCCGGAACTGCATATGACCGAACTTGGAAATGTCGATTCCGCAGTTGTGGTGCACTATATGACATGTGGTTTACTGTGTCTGTAAGTTGTGATGGGATATGGGGATGGCTGCCAATGTGTGGTTATAGCTGGAGATTCAGGTAAGTGTTTTTTTAAGGGTTTTGGGTAGGGATTTGAGTGCATGTGAGTGTGTTGGGAAGTTTTAGGTGTAGGTTAGTATAGGTAGGTAAGAGTGTGAAAGCATGTAAGTGTTGAAAGTGGGGGTGTTTCTACATATGTAATGTGTGTTTGTGTAATGCGATGTGGAGTGTGTAGCAGTGAGTTTAGTGTCTTTTTTTTTTTTTTTTTTTTAAGTGCGACCTTGGAATTTGTATATATAAGTAGTGGGGGTGTGGGGGACCTTATATGTAGGTTAGGTGGGTTTGATTTGTATTTTTGTCTGTGTGTGTATTTTGTTTTTATTTGTAGTGCAGGGAGGAAGGTGTATGTGTGTTTGCTTGTGTGGTTGAGGGTGTATTTTAAGTCAGAGTATCACATACTGAAAGTTCGATATTCTGATGTTTCAGTATTGTGATGTTCAGTTTTATGGGGTTTTGTGATTGTATGGTTTTGGTACTTTCGTCTCGAGATACTGAAATTTGCGATTTCAGTATTTAGAGATTGTAAAGTGAATCCGTGTATGTATGTATGTATGTATGTATGTATATATATATATATATATATATATATATATATATATATATATATATATATATATATATATACACATATATACATATATATATAGATATAGATATATATATAGATATATATATATATATATATATAGATATATATATATATATATATATATATATATAGATATATATATATATATATATAGGTCTACTTTGACAGAATGAAAGCTCACATAAATGATATTCACACCACCGAGACCAGATCTCCAAAATGCCTTAACAGCGAAAACTGAAAAGAGCAAATTCTGGAACATCAAACAGCACTTATTAACATATAGTCAGTTGTACCACTAGTAAAATACATGTTAAAATGCCCTTTTCCCCAAGGTAGTGCAATCTCGGAGATGGTATATTTAAGTTGTGAGGGGGGGTGCAGGGGGAGGCTTGTCCCCCCCTGTGTAAATGATTTTAAAAAGCAAGTGTACTAAAAGAAATAGTGCACTATAACTTTAAATTGTACTACTCCCTTCCAAAGTCAATATGGCGCAGTAATTAGAGGAAGCTCCAGGGACAATTGCAAACCTGTACTCCACTGTATTATCTTTAAACAGGTAAGGAAATCCTTGTTTTACATTTTTACATGTTACCAACTCCAAGATCGCACTGCAGTGTGGTACTGAGAGAAATTCCTGCTCCACACAGTCTGCAGTTGGTATTTCACATGTTTAGTCATCTCAGCTTCGGGGCAGCCACAGTGGTGCAGAGGTTAGCGTTGCTGCCTCACAGCAAGAAGTTCTTCAGTTTGATCCTCAGCTGGGGTGCCTTCTGTGCGGAGTCTGCATGTCCTCCCTGTGGTCGCGTGGGTTTCCTCCGGGTGCTCCAGTTTCCTCCCACATCCCAAAGATTTGCTGTAGGTGGATTGGATATTCTAAATTGGCTGTAGGTGGATTGGATATTCTAAATTGGCCCTAGGCATGAGTGTGTGCGTGTGTGTGCCTTCTGTGGAAGGTTGGGTGCCGGGCTGGTAACGTGACACTGTAAATCTCCACTGCCAATCATGAGCGGACAGGTGATCTGCTGTGGCGACCCCTAACTGGGAAAAGCCGTAAGAAGAAGAAGTAATCTCAGCTTCGGCATAGTGAAGTTTCAGTTATTTGAGACTTCGTTCATTTCATCTCGATCATATGAAAGTCGGTCTACTTACATTTTGGTAATGTCAAGTAGACCCGTGTGTGTGTGTATACGTATACATATATATATATATATATATATATATTTATCTATATATATACATATACATATATATATATATATATATATATATATATATATATATACATGTACATATATATATATATATATATATATATATAAATATATATATATATATATACATATATATATATATATACATATATATATACATATATATATATATATATATACATACATATATATATATATATATATATATATACATACATATATATATATATATATATATATATACACACACACACACACACACACACACACACAACTTATTGCTCTGTAAATAAGACCTAACCAGAGAATAAGGCCTAGGGTGGTTTTCCAGGGTCGTCATGATATAAGCCCTGCCCCAAAAATAAGCCCCATTTAAGATCGTCAACAACACACGACGGACATGTTAAATTATAAAATAATATTATTGACACCTGTTGACTGAGGTTATTGTACTCTGCTCGCCATTTTCTGACCATTTGGACACCCAACTTTTCTTTGCAGAAAGTCATAAGATTCTTTCCCTGGGAGTCCTCCATGATTCTTACTGTAACCCTAATCCTCACTCACACTTGACGGTTGAGATCCTCTGCCCATAAATACTGGCAAGTGCACTTTGATTAGTCAAAGTACAGACAACACACGTAAAACATGCACACTTGATAATGAATCGCTGTGGTTGTGTCTTCTTAACCATCGCCATTTTGTGTTGCCACTCCTTGTCTCATAAGTATTCAATTAACCCCCCCCCTCCCGACAAGTTGAGTGCAAAAAGAAAGAGCTATTCCGTCGAGTACAAGAAAGGAATTGTAGAGGACTCCCAGGGAAAGAATCTGAAGGCTTTCTGCAAAGAGAAGAAATTGGATCTCTGAATGGTCCAAAAATGTTGTGCAACGTACGATAACCTCAGTCAACAGGCCAACGAGGGAAATGCTAAGAAGTGCAAGTGTGGATCAGGTCGGCAACCATTATTTCCTGAGCTGGAAGATATCATCTGTTAATTGTTTGCTAACAGGAGAGCAAAGGCTTTGGTTGTGCGCAGGGCTGATATTCAAGAATTTGCCCTTGCAGTGGCGCCACAGTTAGAAATATGCCCAGAAGAATTCAAAGCATGACACCATTGGCTGGATGGCTTCCTTCAGCGATATGAACGGTCTCTAAGAAGATCAACAACACTGTTCAAGCTGGAAGATACTAAAGTTATTAAACGTGCACTTGCATTGAAGTCCTTTATTAATGGCATCGACTTTCCTAAATACCAACTCTCCCAACATGATTGCTATGGATGAAACTGCAGTATTTATGGGCCAAGGATCTCAAACAACAATTGTTCAGAGGGGTGCCTCGTCAATCTACATTCCCTCCACTGGTTACGAAAATGCACGTGTTATCTGTATTTTGGCAATTTGTCTAGATGGAAAGAAAACCCCACCTCTAATCATTAGTAAGGGCAAGAAAGATAAGATTGAACATGTTTCAGGCATTTACATTCTTGAAACCAAAAAGCCTGGTGCAGACAAGCAGTTATAAGGAAGTGGGTCGATGTAATGCTGCCACTTGTTTTGCGAGGTGGCGAAAGAGGTCTGCTAATCTGGGATTCAGCCAGCACTCACTGCACTAAAGACATGAAGAAATTCCTTGGACGGAGAAGAATAGATCAAATAATGATTCCTGCAGGAATGACTGCCTATCTCCAGACTCTTGATATTGCAATAAACAAGCCATTCGAGGACCATGTGCACATGGAACTCAATGACTACATTGAAAATAGAATGGAGAGAAATCAGCATGGAAACTTTCTGAAGCCTAGCCTACAAGAGGTCATGACTTGGGTGAAAAATTCATGGGATAAAATCACTGACAGCTGTGTTGCCAATGCACTACAAGCAGGCTGGTTGAACAAGCAGTGCACATTTAAGGAGAGCTCTGTTGCTAGACATGACCGATTGTGGCCAGTGGTTCTACAGGTAATGGAGTTGCAAGAAATTCAGGCTGGAATTCAGGGGTTGGAGACTTATGATAATGTTCCAGAAAAAGATGACATGACTGTATTTGAATAACTTTTCCATTATCGGGGCAACAGAAAGGATTGCTTCTGTTTTCAGCTGCCAGCAATCTCTTGCCATTTTTTTTTTTACTTTATTGTATTAAGGTAATGTTTCATTATCAAGGGGTAATTACAAAGTTAGGCCACTAGTTCCCAGACTTCATTTTTATGACTTTCCATCATTCTTCTCTTACGGTTTGGGTAAGGAATAAAGAAAGCATCACCACTCAAAAAGTGGCAGTTATTCACCTCTTTCATTCCCTTCCTCCAATACACGTGTATTGAGATTTTTCTGCACTTTCTGTTAAGCATGAAATATTGCACTGTGAAAGCCAAGGTGTAGATATTCTGAAGATGAAATGTTTGTTGCACTGTTTATGTAGAATTCTCACACAACTGTTAATGCGTTACCTAAAACTGTTGCCTCATAACAGAAAAGTACCAAATAAATGTCAATTTGTGTACATGAATAAATGTCGATTTTTGTATATGAATAAATGTCGATTTGTGTACATGAATAAATGTCAATGTTTGTACATGGATAAATGAATAAATGTAGATTGTTGTATGGGGTGGGGTTAAATAAGGCATCCCCTGAAAATAAGCCCTAATGCGTATTTCGGCAGGGGAAAAGGTATGACCCGGTCTTATTTTTGGGGAAATACAGTGTGTGTGTGTGTGTGTGTGTGTGTGTGTGTGTGTGTGTGTGTGTGTATATATATATATATATATATATATATATATATATATATATATATGTATACTATATTAGTAGAGGTAACTCTCTTCTTTCCATTCGATCACCACATCTGACACAGATACTGCACGAGCTCTGCCACAAGGGCCACTTCCCAAACATTTTCACTGAGAATTTTGTCTTTGTACAATGTGAGCAAATTTAACCTGTAGAACATTGCTGTGTATTATGTTCATCTAGTTAAATACATGCCTGCCTGTGCTGGAAATACGTTTTTAACCCCACCCCCACAGAGTTGTTCTTGCTTAATAAGGACCACTTACTAACTTGGCCACTGTCCTTTCTGCTTGACCAGTACATTACACTATATATGACAGTTATTTAGTCTTCCTAGCCAACAGGTTTCTGCATTCAGGAAATGAAAGGAAACCTGTTCTACTTGGTACCTCTATGGTAATTGTTTTGTATTGGCTATAAACCAATTACACTCCATTGTAATCTGTCCTGAGAGTGGGAGGGTCACTATAGTATAATGTATTGCCTAAATATCCAGTCACATTTCAGGTATGTGTCATATTATTACATTTCTTTTTGTTCTAACACTGTTAGAACAATGAATAGACCTTGGTAGTGTGTTGTATTTGTATCCTTTTCATTCAGATCGTTTAAGCGTTATGTGGCAGACCTCAAAAAATGTTCTTATGTTAACAATAACTAAAACATAGCTTTATAACTCATAACTCATGCTCAACCCTCCCCCAAAAATACAACATTTCCCCCCAAAATCCTTCTCCCATAAAAAGCAAAATTTAAAGTCCTCTCTCTTGATAGTACAACCATTGAAATATAGCAAATTGTTATGGATGATCATCTTAAATTCAACCTGCATATGCAAAATCTCATAAGAAAAGCTCATCAAAAACTAGGGATGCATTATTGAGCCAAAAACGTTCTCACTGGTGCAACTAAAGCTATACTTGCCATTGCTTATCTCCTCCCCACACTTCTGTATGGTAGTCCTAACCTTACTAACCTTCAGGCATCACAAAAATCAAAACATGAACACTGTTATAACAAAGTCGCTAAATTTGCAACCAGTACTCCTTTCAGAACTCATCACAGTATAGCACTAAAAAGCATAAATTGGTTAAAACTACTTCATCCACTAATGTATTACATAACTCTCAACTGTCCAGATTTTTGCAGAATGTCCAGAGTTTTGCCACTTATTTTGGCCTGTTAATCATAAAATCTGTGGTTTCTGGCAAATATTGAGGGTTGAAGTCAATAAATGATGGCATACATTTGAGGATCAGACTTCATATCTTTCAGAAAATGCACACTAAGTCAAATCCTGTTAATCTAGCAACTTTCTAGGTTTATAAGAGCAATATTTAAAAAAAAATGTCCCTATTTTTATGTCATTCTCCCCATATTATTTTAGTCTTTGTCCAGATTTCTTATGCTATGAGATTGAAAGGCATGTTTTTTACAACTTGTAAAGTTATCCACAATCCATCTACTTGTCCAGCACTAAATAACATTCTACACAACTATGTTTCTAGTCTGCCATTATGATCCATTGACCAAAAACTCCTGTCTGTCCACTAACCTTTCAAATCTGCTAGGCATTGTCTGTACTTGTACCATGTTGCTAAGGCCTGATACTCTGTCCATCAGGTCAGTACCCTGCCTCCCATACTTCAATTCCATTCTGAAAGACTCATAGCCAAAAGTTGGCTCTCTTAAGTATACATTAAGCCTGCTTTTCTCTCATTTTGTATTGCAGTTCCTGTTTGTATTATACTAACTTACCTTTATTTTCTCTATAAACTGGACACAAAATTCTGTATTAAATCATTCTCATATAACTTCTTTCTTTTCTTAACCAGTGTTTTCATATTATGTATAATTTGATATAATTATTTAAACTGTATTTGCTTTTTGTATTTTTAAAGACTGTAAAATTATTGTTCTTAAAATGTTTTGTAATACTTTGGAGCATTTCTTCTCGAACCTCCACTGAAAATGGGCTCCTACTCAGTTGGACTTTCCTGATAATCAAATACCAGTAAATAAATAACTATGTATAACTGTATTTGTATATGTAAGTGTATATATGTATATGTAAATTTTATAAAATGCATAAAAAGCAGGTGTCAAGGAGTCCCAGACTACATACTAGAGAGGAAGATTTTTTAATAGCAAATCAATCTCTGGCTCATCAGTTTATGCAAAGAGGTTATAAAATGAAGGAGGCACATAGCGCCAACCAGGAAGCTATAATGCTATGGAATACCTGTGGGAAACATTTATTTCTCACATAAACTTGAAGAGACTATTATAGACATCACAAGATATGATATAACTAATTGACACATTAGAGTTGTTCTGACTTATTCCAGTGATATTTATCATGTTTGTGATGTTATAAAGAATAACTGGAGGATTGTAACATATGATGATACTATTAAGAAGATAGTGGGAGAGGTTCCATCTTTCTCCTTTAAGAACAATAAGAATCTTAAACGCTTATTATTCCAAAGTATGCCAAATAATGATTGGGTGTTATCAAACAGGGTGGGTACCTATCCTTGCAGAACTTCCACAAGTTGCAAATTCATCTCCATTAAACAGGTTTTTGTTCACCTTGTGACTGGAAACTTTTATGCACCACAAAGCTATGCAGACTGTAAGACCAGGAATTTGATATACATTGCATGTTGCCAACAATGTGACTGTTTTTCTGTTGGCAAGACTAACAGACAGTTTAAGAAAAGAATATCAAAACATGTGAGTGACATTCATTTGAGGGATAACAAAATTCCATTAATCAGGTCAAGTGTTATCATTTTGGGGGCCCCTAAGCATTTTCTGTATAAGTATCATCCTATCACTGTCACGCCTTCTATGCAACCTTTTAGTTCATGCTGCAAACTTTTTGTAGTAGTATGCACAGACTGAACTGCAGCTACAATACTTTTACATTACAACAGGCCTGTGTACGGTGGCCCATCTCACATAGGGACATTCACAGTTACTGGCATTTAGTTGCAACAGTGATACATTACAACTAATCTCTGTACAGGTCTGGACTTAGGTGAAATGGAGCCCTAGCCACCCACCCCACCCCCCCCCCCACACACACACACACACACTCTAGTCCTCCCCTATGCTTCCTCCCATCTTGGGTTCTCCCACACCATGCAAATTACTTTTTGATTCCTTTTCTCACATTTTACATTACTCTTCGGCTTTTTCAATAGGACGTAACTTCCTATATGTGCTGAACTGAATTTTTAATTTTTTAAATTTTCTTTTTACACAATCTTTTCATCAATGATAGCTTGAATAGAAATTATGATTATGGAGATTGTGAAGAAAGTGAAGGAAAAAACGTAATGATTGCAGTAATGTATTCTACTTTGTTGCTGCTAGACAGTAAACTACCCCTACACACGCTATACTAATGTTTGTACACTTCTGAGGTCTGTGAAAAAAGTAAAAGAAAAAATTACCACACTGTCTTCAGCCCAAACGTTCAATAAACGCTGGCAGTCACAACCATTGCCAACAGAACCTTGTTCTCCCATTTTAAATGGAAACTCGAAAACTTCACTTAAACCAAACACAGCAGAAGAATTAAAACACAAATAACAGACAATATTTCTGCAATATGAGAAAAAGAAATGGTCTGTCAAGATAATTTTAGTGCTTTCATTCTTTAATGCTTGAACTTCATCAGAAAAAACTTCCATAGTCAAACCTAAACATTTAGTCTTTCCAATACAACACATCAAATGATTCAGTTAAACAATTAAACTATATGATATCACTCCCTCCCTATTGATACCAATTCATTATACATTTAATGTTTAAATTCTCATACCAGGAAAAAAATCTGCAGCTAACAATTGCCATTTAAGCTCCTTTACTTCCAAAAGATTGTTTACATCACCTAGAAAATTTTTTAACTTTTACAAGGACCAGAAATTCAAATTTTCTAAAATCTTAACAATTAAGGCTTTCGGTAGGATTCAGTAAACTCCATGTAAGCTTTATGCGAAGATTACATGGAGTTTACATGTTTGCATGGTAAGCAGCAACAGTGATTACATATTCATGCCACACACTGTGTTAAAACATAAACAAGTGCATTTTCTTGGCTGGCAACAGTGTTGCCGTCCAGAAAACCCTGTAAAGCAGTATGGATAGCAAACTTGTTTACTTTAGAGCAAACTAGGTTAGCATTATTGCCCAGAATGCCCTAATTATTACCAGGGTTTATCATATAGCAATGTATATGGTCCAAACTCAGTATAGGATACTGTATACAGTGCAGGCAGAGTACTGTGAAATCCCATTCCAGGCATTCTGTGCAAAAGTTGTGTAAATAATCTATAAGGGTACAAAGACAGCCATTTAAAACAAACAGTTAAGGGAAGTGTGTGTATTGAATAGGGGCATAAAGATGAATTTTAGGAATGAACACAGGGAAAGAGGATTGGTGAAACATTGTAATGTACAGCAGATGAGGGCATGTAAATATGAGAGTGTTGTAGCAGGAACAGTAATCACATATCAATATGGTACAGTATGAACTGCACAGTGAAAATATATATTTTGTGACTGTCGCACAAGGTGACATAACAATGGAGAAGATGTCTTTGTGATATACACATCCTGAAATGAACATTGGAGTGGACATCTATCAGGGATGTTGTATACAATTGGGGTTGGGTGCATATTGTGAACCTGTGCAAAATGATTTGGCCGAATATGACTGTAATGTCAGCAGAGGTCTCCAACAAGTGGGACACAGTTACAGGCTCATGAACAACAGTAAAAGAAGCATGCACAATCATGGACAATATCAGAATAATACCACCAGTAATTTCATGTCTCTGACACAACAGAAGTGATTCTGAGTTATCAGAGATGGTTCTGCACAAACACACGTGTACTACTATTATGACATGTCAGCAATCTATGAGGGTAATCAAGCACACCGTCCTGACACTGTAACATCTGCTGGAGGTGATGCAGGATACTTCACTGGTGTGCATGGCATATCTCTCTCTCTTCATATATATATATATATATATGTGTGTGTGTGTGTGTGTGTGTGTATATATATGTATATATATATATATATATATGTATATATATATATATATATATATATATATATATATATATATATATACACACACACACATATATACATATGGCAAAATCCACAATTTCATGTATGTAACCAATGCCGTCAATGTTCAACAGCTATGTCTATACTGTGTGCATCACTGGAACAGGTATCACACATGCATCTGGTATAACACGTTGATGGGGGTTCCTTAACATCAGACAGTAATGTTTCTGCAACAAAAAGGCATGGCCAATAAGATGTGTGGGAGTTCACTGTGGCAAAGGTGGTACACTTCAGTTAAACATCACTGGAAGATGTGTAGGGAAGTACATGAAGAAGGGTGCTTTGTACACACTTATTGGTGTGATGAAGGCTGTGATCTATGGAGGTATTATGGACCTTGATGTGGATGTCCTATACATACTCAGTAGCTGTGTTACATACAAGAGAGTAGTTACCACTGCAGTGTCATGCTGGTGGATGCTCCACATACCATGTACCCAGAACACAGGTCACATACCAATTGGTCTGCTTATAGAGTGTATTGTCTACATTATCTTTGGGTTGAGGATTTGTTTTCATAATGTAACAAATCCCCCCATGTTTTTGTTTCCTCTCATTTGTTGTCATGGCTGTGGCAGCAGTCTTTTATGTGTTATGATACTGTCGTAAACTCCCTCTTATCTGGCCTCTTTTTAACCTCCTGTCAAATATCCCTAGCAAAAGACAACAGGAAAGAACAACATGTCCATCTCCAATGGGATAAGTAATGACAGACATTTATTAGAATAATGCATACCTACCCAAATTCTGTTATTCTAGCTGATTTAGAACCTAGAAATGCTATCTTGTATGCTTTTTCCAATTAACCAGCTATTTGTTTGCCCAGCATAAGGTCTGGTCCCAGTGAGATGGGATAAGCCAAATTTGAGGTAAGTTTGGCCTCCCAGGCCAAGGACAACCACAAAACATTCTTTAGCTATGCCCGCAACCTCAAAGGCAATACACAATTGTGTGCAGAGCTCATTGTAAATGGAGCCACCTATATTAAGCCAGAAGATATAGCAAACCTTCTGGCCGATAAATTCAGCTCCAACTTTACCCTTCTCTCCCCTTCAATTATCCCTCAGGAAATATCAGATATAACTATCCCTACTATTACTAGGGAACAGGTTCTTAATACTCTCTCTAAAACCAAGAACACTGCATCAGTGGGCCCAGACAATATCCCAGGATGCCTTCTAAATAGCATAAAACATTATCTGTCAGGGTCTCTGGAATTACTGTTTAGCTGTAACTTCCAAACAGGCTTTGTGTCTCATGAATGGAGAAAGGCAACAGTCATCCCTCTGCACAAAGGTGGACCATCTACAGACCCTGGAAACTGCAAACCCATAAGTCTCACCATCTTATGTATAAAGCCATGGAAAGAATTATCATAGAGATTATCAATAGAGATATAGTAGACCTCCAGACACTGGACCCAACCCAGTTTGGTTTAATCAAGGGTACATCATGCCTGCTCAACCTGGTGGACTTCGAGAAGGTCACCAAAGCAATGGATCAGGGCAAAATCATTCACACTGCCTACCATGACCTGGCCAAGGCATATGACAGAATACCCCAGTCAGGCATTGTTGACAAACTCAAGAGGTTAGGTATAAACCCATATGTCACCTGGTGGATAGCCAACTGGCTTACAGACAGGATCTAAGAAGTTAGAATTGGGACACCCACCTCTACAAAGAGGCCAGTCATAAATGGAGTGCCTCAGGGATCAGTCCTTGGACAAATCCTTTTTGGCATTTACTTCTCAGAAGTCAAGGCCAATGTCAGTGGTCACTGGCAGACTAAATTTGGAGATGATGGAAAATTAGGAGCTGTCACTGAATCTCACACTAACATAAATGTTCCCCACGTGGGGCTGAGACAGACATCTGATGTCAGAGCCACGTTCTAAAACTAAATGCCAAGAAATGCAAAATAGTATCATTTGAGAAGTCATCTATCCCTGGTAGCTATCATATTGACAACATACTCCTTAGAGTTGACCCAGTAGTCAGGGACTTAAGGACACACACAGATAGTAATCTAGCCTTTGACCATCACTTGTCTACAGTGGTGAGGAAATTATTCTATGTTGCGCAACCTATAAACAAAGCTATGGCATCTGTGTCCAAGGAAGTCATTGTTCCAATGTATTCAGCATTCGTCAGACTTTTCACTGAGTGCATTGCCCCCTTTGATATGTACCTAACCAGGCATATCCAACAACTGAAACGTCCACAGAGGTTATTCACTAAAAGAATACAGGGCATAAGTAAAATGCCCTGTTCAGAACACCTCAGGGCCCTGTCCCTGTATTCTGTCTCTTACATGCTTTTGAGAGGAGATACAGGGCATTGTCAGACCCCACTCTGATGTACCTCTTGCATATCCACAAAACAAACAGCACCAGGATTACCCATTCTAAAGACTTAAACCTTGCCTGTGATATAAATAGGACCTGCAAGAGAGATAGGTATGTATCTCAGAAAGTACTCCATGTATGGAACAGGCTCCCCATCCATGTGAAGCAGAGTGCCTCCCTAACCCAGTTGAAGTGCAACTTGGACAGTTGGATTGGAAACCAGAAATTCATCCCTTGTTTGGACCTATGTCTCTAATGGACACAGGTAACATGTAAATGGTTAATCTCCCAGGTCAATGCTTACACTTATCAAGGATATCAGAACTTGTCAAAGACTTGGGATGCATGGTTAGGCTTAAAATGGCCCTTGTGGTCATTAGCCTAGTAAACACCTATGACCCTATAAGAGGGAGTCTACTGGAATATCACAGTCAGAGTCAATGATTCCCCACAATCTGTAGTCCTCCAGACAGCTGTTTGGACACAGGATGTGTATGGTATTCTTGATGCTGTGACTTAAATAATGGACACAAAAGGGCCAAGCAGACAGCCTTTATGTATGACCTGATTACTGGACCTGAGATATAGGTCACTTCACAAATTTCAACATTTTTAGATGCTATGTATGTGATCCAGTGGTCTAACCCCTTGGAGATATAGGTGTTTATGGCCACATCTGACAGTGAGTGAAAACCTCAATGGGGATTTGTGTCAAATGCATTTTGCCTGGTCAAGTTCCACAGAATGACAATACTGTCATCATGCATGCCCTTGACCTCTTTGAGGACATCTAACAAATGTAACAGACATGGATGTAGCATTAACAAGTCACACCTGTCCGTTGCACACAGCTGGGATATTACTAGTGCTCATTTATAAAATGTCCTTGATTACATGTCTGTTTACCTCACAGATGAGGAGAGTCAGTATGTGTCTATACATGCATGCATCAGGTGCTGCCCTCCCCCCACACTCAGATGGATGAATGTTGATGTGCACCCTTCTATGGGAACATAGTTCATCTGGAGGGTGTGTTGAAGTGTGTATCCAACCATATCAGGTAGTTGTATGTTCTGAGTCATGCTATAGGCGATCTGTGATGTCACAGTCCACTGATGTGTGATAGGCCTGGATGAAAGTAAGACAGTGCATACTCCCTATCTTGATCTGGTCTAGGGTTTGGACACAGTCCCCCACTTGGGTATCATTGCGAAACTCTTCCAGCTGGGGATTAGTCCTTGTGTCACTAGATGGCTCACCGACAGAGCACATACCACAAGAGGGGAAAACATATATTGGACCTGATCATCACCAACATGGGGACTCTATGCTCCAGACCTGAAGTGTATCCCTCACTGGTAAGATCAGACCATAAACTAATCTCACTGGATATTCACATCCAGACCCCACCCCCTGCCCAGGAAACCACAGTGAAAAACTTCTCTAAAGAAAATTTCACACTCCTCAAAACCGAGGTGGAATCCTTCAAAGCCCCCGGGCCTGTGGAAAATACGGCCCAGACCACAGAATCCTTTATAAAAGCATTCTATGAACACCTTCAGGACTGCATGGATCATGCAATCCCAAATAAAACCAAGACCTAATCCCCCAAAGGCAGGCGTCCTGTCTGGTGGACCCCAACCATAAACAAACTATACAATAGAAGGAGGAAGCTACTACATGATAGAGCAAAATCCCAAAAAGGGAAGGCATCTCTGATCAGTATTAGGAAAAAACTACGGGCACTCATAAAATCATCTAAGGCCAGCCTCGAGAGGAAAATTGCACAGGATACTAAAGATAATCACAAGGCTTTCTTTAGTTATGTTAGGAACCTGGGTGGGGATTCCCAGATATGCTCAGAATTAGTCCAAAATAACCAAAAATACATAGAACCCACAGACATTGCCAACATCCTAGCTGACAGGTTCAGCGCAAACCCCCCCCCCACCAAAAGAGCAAATATCTATCCCAGCAGAGTGCTGCCCCCCTGACATCTCAGATGCTCAGGTAAGAGCCGCCCTCTTCAAAGCAAAAAACACAGCATCGATGGGACCAGACGGTGTCCCAGACTGCGTCCTACATGAACTCCAAGAAGAGCTAAACCCAAACATAAAGCTACTGTTCAATCTCAGCCTTACTACAGGATATTTGTACCCAAAGAGTGGCATATAGCAACAGTGGTCCCTCTCCACAAAGGTGGTGCCTCAACGGATCCCGGAAACTATCGCCCCATAAGCCTGACTAGCCTGGTCTGCAAAGCTATGGAAAGGATCATCATGGAACTCATAAGCAAAGATGTTGGGGACCTACAGACACTGGATCCTACCCAGTTCGGCTTTGTTAAAGGCAGATCCTGCCTCTTAAACCTGGTCTACTTCTTTGAAACAGTCACCAAGGCCATTGACGAGGGGAAGGTGGTTCACACAGCCTACCTGGACCTCACAAAAGCCTTCGATACAATACCCCACTCGGGCATCATAGATAAGCTCACCAGCTTAAATATAAACCCCTATGTCACTAGATGGGTTGCAAACTGGCTCAAGGACAGAACCCACATGGTTAGAATTGCTGGATCCATGTCAGACTCCAAACCAGTTACAAGTGGCATCCCACAAGACTCAGTCCTGGGACCTCTCTTGTTTGGTATATATTTCTTGGATGTACAGGCCAACATGGAAAGACTGTGGCTGACCATGTTCGCGGATGCCTGCAAACTGGGTGCCATAATCGACTCTCCAGCTGACACACATATCCTCCAAAAGAGCCTCATAGAAACAGACAACTGGTGCCAGACCCATGGCCTCAAGCTAAACGCCAAAAAGTGCATTGTCATCCCCTTTGGCAAAAAGAAAGTGGCCAGAAATTATCACATAGATGGTAATCCATTAAGTACGGAAGAAGTAATTAGGGACCTGGGGACCCAAGTTGATAGCGATCTCTCATTTGACAACCACGTGGCCAAGGTGGTTAGAAAAACAGTTTATATAGCCTACTTAATCATGAAGGGATTCACATCTAGATCAGGGGAAGTCATTGTGCCTCTTTACTCATCCCTCATCAGGCCCATAATTGAGTACAATGCCCCTTTTTGGATGTACCTTACCAGACACCTGCAGCAACTGGAGAGACCCCAAAAGTACCTCACCAAGAGGATCAAAGGGCTCAAACAAATGCCATATGCTGCCCAGTTAAAGAAACTCCAGCTCTACTCAGTAGCATACCGCCTGCTCAGAGGTGATCTGTGCCTGACGTATAAGGCCATGTCCAACCCGGAATTAATGGACATGCTGCACCTCAGAAAATCCAAATCCCATAGAGCTACATGCTCAAGAGACTTGAACCTCAGCACTGAAATAAATAGGACATGCTGGAGGGACAGATTCATAACCCAGAGGCTCCCTTCACTCTGGAATAGAATCCCAGTCCAGGTTAGGCAGAGTCCCTCATTGACTCTCTTCAAGAGGAATCTTGATGAATGGATGGGAGATTGTAGGTTTACCCCGGATATCACTTCTGTGTCACTGTTGGATAGAGGCACAGTATACTAACCTCAAAAAAGGGCATAGTAAAGTTCACTTAAATTGGGTGGTGAAAGCCAAACACACTCAGGCTAGGCTTATAAATGCCCTAGGGCAGATAGCCTAGTATGAACCTATGAAAGTTGGTGAATCAATCTCTGCCAGTACATCTGTCACCATTAGCATACCCCAGGGATCTGTGCTGGGCTCTTTACTGTTTGAAATATATTTCTTGACAATCCAGGCTAAAGTATATGGCCTTTGGCTTACCAGGTTTGCTGATTCTTGCATTTTGGGTGCAATCAAGTCTACCAATGATGTTAACATACTACTGCAAGGGCTAACACAGACAAATGATTAGTGCCAAAGCCACATGGTCTACAAATAAATGCAAAAGTGTGTCATTAGTTTGGCTTTCTGCAAAGTGGAATTCCCTGCTAATTACAGAATTGACAACACTCCCCTTATTCGGAAACCCATTGGTGCAAGACCTGGAAACCCATGTAGATAGCAATGTCAACTTTGACCACCAAGTGTCCATAGTGGTATAGAAAGGCTACTTTGTGCACCTCATAAGTCAGGCCATCTAAGGATGATATAACAGCACTGTACTTTGAAACTCATCAGAACACTAATAGAGTATAATGCTCCCTTTTGCATGTACCTCACCAGACACCTGCAGCAACTGTAGAGATCACAGGGGTTTCTCACCAAGAAAATTCAGGGCCTACAAACCATGCCATGACGTATGTGGATAGACTGAAAGCCCTGTCACTGTAATCTGTAGTTTATGTGATGAGGTGACTTGGGACTGGCCTACAGGCCAGTCTATGACCCTGCCCTGATGGGAATACTGTACATCTGCAAATCAGCTATAGCTGATGACATCAGCAGAGTGTGATGAGGGGCCAGTAGTAATAGCAGTGACCACATGCTGGTGTAAAATGCTCTCTCTAATGTCAAGTAAGTGCAAAAATACACACACACACACACACACACACACACACACCAGTTGACTGCAGTGAGATCAGAACCCCCACCTAAGTACACTGACTACAGAACTCTGTATTTTATGCATGCGCCACAGTACAAATCTGACTTTTACAAGGCTGCAGGACAACTTATAGTGGATGACTTTAGCACTGGATGTTGAAGAGAAGATGCTGGGAGGCCTGCATGAAATGGATAGCTAGCCATGTTTAACTGTCAAGATAGTAAAGTTATACATGCTACCAGATTGATGAGTGTGCAATGTGTAGTATTTGGTGGTTGTGTTCCAATGTGCAGGTATACTTTGAGACAACTTTACAAACTATATGCAAATGGATGTCCACATTACTACAAGTATTGGAAAATCTGAATGTGTATTGTCATTCTAAAGATGTCCATGGTATTTAAGACAACATATGCTATTAATTTATGTTGTGTAGTTAATATATTTGTGAACAAGTACTGAGAGACCAAGGTTGCAGTGTTTGGGGGGAGGTATCAGATGTCTGCATTCTAAATATGTGACACTTTGTAGATAGAACCTTTATTTTTTCTGTTTCCATATGTAGTTTCATGTCTTGAACACTAAATAGACAGTAAACAAAAGTAATACATGCTACTGTCCACTTTACATATCGGACTGCTGAGCAGCAGATTTGCGCAATGGTTGGCATACTGTTTACTCATGTGAGATGCACTTTTCTATTGCTTTCCCTCTTTGTGCATAGTTAAGCAGTGAGCAAACATGAGCCTCAGTGCTAATATTCTAAGAGTTCTCAGAACTGAGGACGTGAAACACACCTGCTGCTTAGCTGACTCTGTGGCTGCAGGTGTAAATGCATTGAAACATTTCTTTTTGTGTCCAGATTATATAGGGTTTGAATCCAGATATATGTAATACATTTAACAAGTACTGATAATGCAATGAAATAAATCTTTATACTACATTCATGTGTCACTGTGTGTTGATGTAGCACATCTTCTTTAGCGGCATTGCAATGAGGTAACCGCACCATTGAACTCATTCATTGTCGCTTGGCATTGGTGCATAATGTCAAACTCTGTGCAAACATAAAGGCCAAAAAGTGAAGGGCTGTTTTGTTTTTTTGTTATTTATGTTGTATGCAATTCTATTTTTTACCAGATTATAGGTATTAAAATGGGGTAGATAGGAAAGTGGTGAAATGGGGGACAAGCAAGAAGAAGAACAAAGGGAAAGCAATATAGGAAGGTGCAGGAGAGAGGTAGGAAAGAAACATAGCTATCCATTTCTTCAGCAGTGTAAAATGAAAATATGTACAAAATATTAGCTGAATTTGGACTCTTACCTCCACAAAGAGGGGTGATAACGCAACCATGTTGTATAAACATATGTACCAAATCAGTTGTGTCAAGAGGACACATGCAAAATGGACAGTTATATATATGGGATGATATATATATATATATATATATATATATATATGTATATAAATAATAAGAAATGAATGCTGGGTAAGGGACTTTGGTATTTCCGGTTTAGGTAAGTTGGGTAGGTGAGGAAGCAAATGCAAACAAACAGGACAAACAAGACAAGACACAGGAATAGTGAGGGACAAAAAAGGATGGGGGAACCATGACTGGGGTGAGGAAGGGGACAATGCAAGCCCATGGCCATCAAACATGGGGACACTAAGAATCTAGTCTTCACCTGCAGGACTGTCATCAGCATCCCCTTATTTTGCTGGCTACTGGAGTGCTTCACATCTTCTCCTCCTACGGGCTTTAAGGGAGAGCATACTCTCCATCCAGCATAGGCATACACCAGTGGTGTGGTGCACGACCCTACACACCAACCCTGGCATCTCCTGGTGGGTGATGAAATCCCCACCTCCACCAGTAGTTCTGGAGGGTACCACAGCACCACCTGTCCCAGATGGTGTCAGAGCCAGTGGATTGGGGGCAGGCTGAGCCACTGAGGTTGGCATACCTCATTGTGCTGTGAAGCATTTAGTGATTTGTTACAGATGGATGACATGGAGACATTTTGATGACACACAATAGAAACTAAAAAAGTGATAAGGGTTGGGGTGAGAGAAAAAAGAAAGCGATAAAATTAGTACCATCATATGTGAAGTACAATGTATTATCACAATAATACAACTATTTTATCTAAAGTTTTACATTTAACTATACATCCTAACAACTACAAACTATAATTACGTATTGCTCAAAGTAATCCTTGCAATGTGCATATACATATGTATGGTCCAGTTATACAGATTACAGTTAACAGCAAGGCATTTATGCCACTTGTATAGATTTTAATTTGTGTAATATTAAAAAAACTGCAGTATTGTATAGTTGTTACTCATGGTATTTGAACCCACAACCTCTGACTACAGTCTTACACTTGACTCCTAAAGTTGGTTTGTGCTACAGACTTATGCATGCATGCTTGTTTTTACAGTTAGGATATGCATGCTTACTTTGCTACTACTGTATAGAAAACCAAAACATTTTCTTTAACTTTTAAAGCTATATTAATACTTATTTTGTGCTGCATACATACCACTTGCTTCCCTCGCTTTCTCCAGATGATCAGCATGGGTTTGCCTTTTCGCCATTATTTCAGGATTATCTGTGAGAAGAAAAGAAAAGAACAGAAGACTGTTATGCATACCAGTCTTGCCTATATTTAGCTTTCTATGTATTATAAATTATCTTTATTAGCATGCTTACACAACTGTGGGATGTTGCTAGTTTGAAAGTCATCCAACCACTGGTTGAGTGCATCTCTCTTGCATCTTTTTAGTTCATTGAAGTGATGTCAACACTGTTCTCCAGTACATGGGATGCCAGTCGGACTGGATACAGCCTTGGCTAGACTATTCCAAACCTCAGAAGCCTTTGGCTGTGGCACTTTACCAGGAGTCCAAAAAATATTCTGGACTTCTGAACAACCCAGCTCTGTGCCCTAAACTGAGCATCTTCCCCTCTAACACCAGACATGTCTAATCCTAAAGCAGTGGAATAACAAATACTGATTTGCCGCCAGTTCCTGTTATCATTTTTACTGGTAGTGCACAAACCTGAGCAATGATTACAACTGTGATTGTGCAATGTTAAGCAGAGAGCAACAGTGCCAGAGAGGAAAGCAATTTTTGAAAATGGAAGGTTAATCTAACACTTGGCATTAGTTTGAGGGGTGTCTGCTGCTGTAAGTGTTAGGTGATTTAACTTTGGTGACATGCACTGGGAGCATAAATTTCATGACCTGTCACATTTGCTTGGCTTTATACACTGCTAAAATTGATTTTTACAGTGTGGGATTCAAACCTATGCATAAGAGACAAAACATTTTCTTCCACAATGGTGATTTTCCACCTTTGTCACAGAAGAAGTGCTTCTCAGACAACATGAATCATTTATAAATAAAGATGAGAGACTGAGGTGTTAACCATTTATTTGTGTAACCTGGCTAGGTTCTTGTATACACATTCATTTGGGTATGTGTCTTATTAAAGTGTGAAGATCATCAACGTCCAGCAGAATTATACTTACAGCAGCATAGTAGATGATATACCCTCAGTCATACATCTGAACCTTCAAAACACAGCAAGGGAGTCTTATCCCTCTTACATATAATTCGTATCAACTCCTGTATTTATACTTATATATAAAGTGTTATCAGTGATGATTCATATAATGTGAAATTGAACAACAATAGAAATTTCTGGAATTTCTTGTTTTAGAACCCAGGACCATATGTACTGCAGCCCAACAATTACACCTGTTGCCACAAGAGTATCGAATAACACTTAGATATTTTCCTGTTCATTACTATAAACTGAAATGTCACAAAAATATCCAGTATTAGAACCCAGGACCATCTGTATTACAGCCCTACATATACACCTGCTGCCACAGGGATAGTTGAACAACAGTTGCGTAATTCCCTGTTCATTCTTAAATTGTGTGTGTGTTGATCACCGCGAAATGATGCTTACCATGTTTGCACACTGCCCAACAGAATTAATAGAATGTATCCATTTTAAAATTGTTGGCTGTCTGCAGGTGTTTGATGGCTGCAGGTTTTGGGAAAGCTTGCTAACCACCGCACAGTGTCACTTAGCAGTGTTGCTCAATGAAAAGCAAAAACAACAATAATGTATCCTTTTTTATCTTTACACTGTTTAAGCCCTGTATGTAGGTGTTCTGTCTGCTTCCTGTGTAGGTCACTAGTCCATGTTTGTGAACTGCTAAGCGTCGTGCTAACAAGATAAGCTAAACATGACATTCATTGTGTTTCTCTTTTTCCCCTGTTTGTGCTCAGCCACACACCACCAAAACACTGGCATTTAAAAAAAGGAACATTATGAGAACGTAAGGAAAAACATCTTATTAAATCAACAACACTACAAAAATTTATGGTGGTACACATGAAATGTTTTCACACAGGTCTGGATTTGAAGTCTTACTCCAATTAACCTTAAAACACAGTAAGGGTGACTTATTCCTCCTTTCCACAGAAACAGCTTTGCAGTAGCGAATGAAAATTATTGTGCATACAACCAACTGTAACATCATCCACAGTACTAACAAAACATATGACAGTTGTTTGTACATGTATAAATTTCAGATGTGGTACACCGAGTTATCACATAACCGTATATGACTATTGCTTGCATAAATGCAGCTCTCTTATCTTTCTGTATTGCTCATTCTTGTCTTGTCTAACCAGTAGTCTGAGGCATGCAGTCTGTAAGGCATTCTGTATCTTTGTCCTTAAAATGTGTGAGGATATTAAATGGAAATCATATACAGTTGTCATAAATGAAGGAGAGGTTGGATGTCACTGAACAGAAACTGTGAAATGTGTGCTGCTTACATACATTTAAAACCTTGATAAAATTACTTCTACACTTTGTAAGTTTAATCTGGCTGACCTACCCACTGGAGGTAAGGGAGTTTGAATTGCTGTCCTGTTTTCCTTCTCCCTACCAGTAATCATTCACAGTTGCAATCCATTATCAACAAACACTGAGGGAGTGCCTGCATTAGCTTTACATCTGCTACATGGAGTCAGATATTTGGGATTCAGCAATTCTACTGAATTCGTACCTCATTTGCATCTTCACCATGCTCACAGCCCTGAATCTACAGTATAAAAAAGGAACCATCTAGCTAGGAAACCTAAAATAAGGAGATTTGTTTATGTGTATAACACAGAAGAAGATATTACTTTGGGATTTATCTGCACAGAAGACTACTGATCTTGATATGGTATGCTTGCATGTACTGATGGCATAGTTATGTTTGTCAGGACATTTTACCTTCTCAGATATACAGCCTTATTAGCTGTCATTACAAGTGCTAATGGTACAACTATTTTTTTCTCTTTACACTCTTCTATTGTTATTTCCATGAAATTTAAATGTCCTATGTTGTCACTGACAAAGCCTTCTAGGATGGCCCATACACACCTCTAGAGGAGTGCTGGCCACATGTAGATGTGACTGGCAATTCCATAAGATTGAATGTTCTTTGGTAAATGTGTACACATCTTTCAGGGACAGTTTGTTTGATAGCACTTTTAGCAGTTCACTGATGGTTTGTTAGCAAAATGTGTCATTTGCCTGTTGTTTTGGGGATGGGGGAGCCAAGTTCCATTTCTGTGTTGGCACAAACAAAATTTGCTATTGTTACTCTCCTTGTTTTGGATCCAACGTTGCTTTGTGTGTGATTGTAATATGTTACAACCACATAATTCCTTTTTTTATATATTTGAATATCTTCACTGTTTTTTTTTTCTTCTTCTTCAGTGGGTAATAGTGAAAAACTGCCTTTATGTGTTACATCTAAGCAGAACTTTTATTTATGCGATACTTATATGTATTATCCTTCTTTTGTGTTTTATGTCACGTAGGACTATGGCACCCAGGCATCCCAATCTTTGGAAACCCCCCTTCACAGACCCTGAGAATTAAGTCATTGTGGAGGCATTTAGAAGATGTGGTGCCTTTCTGCTTGAGAGGAGATGTGTGGATGTGTCTGGCAGAATGCAAATTTGACAGCAGATAGTGGCTGATGTGAATGAAGTAGGTGGTCAGAGCAGGACATATGATCATGTGTGCCACAGGGCCACTGACATGATTTCACCAGCCTGGAGGAGAACAGCAGCAGTAGCCCATGAATGGATGGCTGATGGCTACAGGAGGGTGGGCAGCTGCTACAGGGCCACCACTGACACCAAAGAGTTCTTATCCACTTTTAGGGATCCAGACAGCTCACTGGAAAGTGCACAACAGCATGTTATTGATGTTGGTGCTGCTGTTTTTGGTAGAACAAGTATGTCCTAAGAAGAGCTTCCAGGTATGCTTACCTATCTCAGTTGTTAAATACTTCTTTTTATAGTAAAATATTGACAGCAATACTTAAGTTCGGTTTAACATTATTTTTTTTTGGAGGGGGGGGTAGTTGTAGATTGATACGGTTAACACATTCTGATTGATTACACATGGGCTTTGGATGGACATGTCATCCAAGTTCTTGTTAAAAGTATGGTTAATGGGTATATAAAGGACAAAATATTTTAATCCCCTGTGTTACTGTTTATTATAATGATAGTATCCTTTTTCCAGGACCATCTGCCAAAGGGATCATACCACCATTTGCACATGGTAAGCC
Organism: Protopterus annectens; assembly: GCF_019279795.1. NCBI lineage: Eukaryota > Metazoa > Chordata > Ceratodontiformes > Protopteridae > Protopterus > Protopterus annectens. Next base: position 565,027,056 of record NC_056749.1, read on the forward strand.
AAACGTTTTTGTGTCAGTACTGATGAGTAGTTGAAAGAAATATTTATTTTGTGATGTGGGTGTCAGAACTGTTGTGTGTATTGCTGTACTGCCTGTAATAGTGGCACCACTGTTAGTTTGTTAGCATATATTGGACTATAGTGGTGTAGGTATTAATATTTTTCCTGTGTTTGTTGCTTATTATCACAGGTAATCCTGACAGTGAAAGTGTGGGACTCCTACCACCTGATGTCAGAGTATCAACAGACTCTGATGATGGTGGCCAAACAGAGGCACAGTCGTGGGGTGCAGAGGTTGAATCTGGCACTGAGGTTGACATTTAGCCATCCCCTGTAATTCTATCAGACACAGCCAGTAAGCCTATGCCTACCCATTCCAGTGAGCCCTCAGATATTGGACAGGTGAAGGGTGAGACACTCGATCAAGGTAGTGTGCTTATTGTGGCATCAGTGCCTATTGACTCTGACCATAGCGAAAGTGTAGGCAAGGTGCCACACCAGAGGGTTGTTAGGGGAACTCAGAGGAGGCCTGCTGTCCATCCTCCACCTGATCTAGGTGTGTCTTCCCGTGCCACTCAACGTGTGTTTAGGGCAGTCGTGGAGGTGCAGGCACTCCAATAGGTCCTCCAGAGGAATGCTTGGAGTTGTAAATGTGCCACAGGCTGATATGGATGACTGCCTCCATTGTGTTGCTGATTCAATGGATCAGATGAATGACACATTGGAACAGGCAATGTCTATGATGGAACATCTGCTAGGAGGGGGAAAGCATCCATGTGGGCATAGGTCAGTCACATCATCTGATGGTAGCTGACTTGGCCATGCACAATCATGCTCCCATAGTGGAACTACTTCCACTGCTCCAACAGTGGTTGAGGTGTCCATACCCATACGTGGCAGTTCATGAGGTCATGGTCCTGGGCATCCTCATGAGAAGAGCTTATCCAGCAGATATCAGTCATGTTCAGGTAGCAGCAGTGCATCTGACCATGGGCATGAATGTGTCAGTGCATCTCCTGGCAGAGCTAGTTCTCATGGCCAGGCATGTCAGTGATGAACTGCCACCTGTACCATGTACAGCTCACACCTGTCCGACATACCAAGAAGTAGAGCTAGCACAGAGCTTGGCTGTGTTCTTGCAGATATATGCACACACAGACACACACACACACACACACACACACACACACAAAATAGTTGCATGATTCAACTGTGAGACTTAAAGCTCATGCTGTCTCAGTGGCAATTTGCTAAGTGTATCCAACTGTCTGTCTATTTCTCTTTCTTACTCACACCCACTCACTTACCTTTTCTGTCAGCCTAGGCTTCCTGCCCCCCCCCCCGCCCCCACTCACAGCAGCCTGTGCAAGTGATGATAACAGTACAGTATCCTTGTTTTCTATCTTTTGGATTCAGGGATACATAAGCTTTGTGTCTGATGCTCAGGCTAAATAGCTGACTTAGTGCTTAGTATGTCTGGGTTTGTGATGTTGTTTTGCTAATTGCATGTTTGACATATTTTGGTCTTAGAAAGTTAGACAGTTGATAGAATCAAAACAGTTTTATGTATCAGTATTTTTAAGAATCTTCCGAGGGTTATGAAGTCTGAAACTGAAATGTGTATCATTGCTTTCTAACTTCTCTCTTTAATGATTTTCAGTACAAAAGTATGAGGCCAAACTGAGGACATTTGGTGACCATCAGTAATTTTGAGAAGCATTAATGCGTGAATCTTTGATGCCTGAGGCCTATTACTTGATAGAGGACACATGTATTCACATATGCCTCTGCTATCCCATGTTAAAGTCATTGCTGTACAAGTCACCCACCCACCTTTTGCTTACTTACATTACCAAGTAATAACATGCAAGGGACTGCCATTTATTTGTATTATTGCACAATTTTTTTTTAACCCTCCAGGTTCATCACTTACCTTGTAAATCTAGCAGTTGCTACAGTTTTAGTTCAGGGCAGAGTCTGTCTGATGCTAGGAGTACACAGGCATTACACACACATATATGCATATATATATATATATATATATATATATATATATATATATATATGCATATATGTATAGGATGAAGGTTTTAGCCCCTTAGGTGCTGAGTGAGTGTGCTATGTGTTGCCTATTAGCCAATGCAAGGGCATATTGAGCACATATACATCTGTCTACATCCACAGCAGCTGCTGGTGATTCCCCCTCTCTGACTCCTCATTTGTGTACAGCTGTGGTGGCCTTGCCATTGTTGGTGGGATGTGTGCCCCTTCCCCTTGTTGATCCCACTGAAGCTGTGTTCCTCAGATGTTGTGAAACATGGCACAGGCAGTGAATATTTCAATAGGTGTACATAGATTATACTTCAGAGCTGCACCAGATGTATTTGGACAGTGGAACTTCAACTTCAGCAGCCCAATACACATTCTATGATATTTTTGGTTTGAGCATGTGCCTCATTATGGCATTCTTCAACAGGTGTGTGTGAATTTCTGATGGGCATAACGTGAATCCTCCCAGTAAATGACCCTATGAGATATCACCCCTAGTGAACAACTATTACAGTTGGGAGGTGTGCCAGATATGTGAGTCATGGTAACTGCCTGGGTTGCCACCACCACAAACGTTCAAGATGATTCTCTTAGCATTACACACGACTTGGCAGTTAATGGAGTGGAAGCCCTTGAACCTTCCCAGTTCCCCGGGTGGTGCCATGAGTTCTGTATGTGTACAATCTATGGCACCCAGTACTTCAGGGTAGTGTGCTACAGGGTAGAACTCTTGCATATTTGTGGCCCTGTCCTCAGGAGTATGGGGAAAACATATGTGGTCAATGGCATGTTTGAGCATAGCATTCAGGAATTGATGAAGGAACCTGGATGCTGATGCCTGTGACACCCCCCAAGCAAGTCCCCCGTTGGTCTCTGAAAGTTTCCAGTAGCTAAAATTCTAAGTGCTACTCATACCTTTGTCTCCACTGGTGTTGATTCCCCTCAGTTTACCCAGGATTTGAGTTGAGGACGACACAGGTTGCAGAGTTCCTGTAGTGTGTTTCTATTTACCCTGTAGCTCTCTATGATTTCCACCTTATACAGATTGTGATAAGTTAACCGGAGTCTGAAAATTCTTCTCCTTCTTGGCCTTGGTCTGTTAGCAGCAGTAGCAGGATAGACTTCAGCTTGTTGCACATACACATGAATTAAAGCAATAGCAGCCCCTAACATTGTTTCTGTGTAGACCCCTTTCCTGTATTCCAGCAGGTTTTGGAATTCACAGGGAAAACCATCACTGAGTCTACACAGTGACTTTATAGATTGTTAAATAGCTCCTCTATCTTGGCTTGGTTGATTAGCATAAAGGTCAGCTGCTTATGCTGTAATTAGCATGCTACTGTGTTTACAGTACACGATGTAGAGCTGCTTACTGAATACCAAACTGTGCGCTACTGAGTAAGCATTGTGCCACAACGTTGACATGGTCTTAGCGGATTGTGTAGGGTTTATTGAATCTGCTCATATGTGCATATATATATATATATATATATATATATATATATATATATAGAGGTCTACCTGATAACGCCGAAAGCTGAGAAGAACGACAATGAGATAACCGACACCGGAAGATCGACAGTAGAGAAGACCAAAAGTTGAAAATCCTGACGTTGAGAACATCGACATGTTAAGGTAAGTGTGCGATAGGGACGGACATTGGGGTCAGGGTGCAGGTAAGCTAAGTGTGTGATAGTGACAGACTTAAGGGTTAGGGGCGGATTAAGTGAGTTAGGGTGCGGGTAAGGTAAGTGTGCGATAGTGACAGACTTGAGGGTTAGGGGCGGACTAAGTGAGTTAGGGTTAGGGTGCGATAGTGACGGACCTTAGGGTTAGGGTTTGGATTAAGGTTAGTGCATAGATAGTTGTGTATGTAAGGTTTAGTGTAGGTTTGTAAGGTTGTTGGTGTGCTTGTGCTGTGTGTGTGTTTTTCAGAATAGGTATTTGTTTTGTTGATTGTTGGGATTGTGGTTTGTCGGGCATGTGAAGTTTTGTGTTTTTGAACTTTCAGTTTTGTGGTGTCGGTGATTTAGTTGTCGGTGTTTTGGCATGTCGGTGTTATCAGGTAGACCCATATATATATATATATATATATATATATATATATATATATATACACACACACACACACACGTATATATACACATAATAATGGGCAACTTCAACTACCCCACCATTAACTGGGAAAACTACTCTTGTACCAACTCCTTAGCTCAACACTTTCTGGAATTCATAAACTCCAATGCCCTAGATCAACTTATCCACACCCTCACCAGGGGCAACAATATCCTAGACCTAGTCATTACCAACATGAGTGACCGGTGTTCCACACCTGAAGTCACCTCCTCGTTGGTCCGATCCGACCATAAGCTTATCACCCTTGATATCCGCATCCCGCCCCCACCCCCCCCCCCCCCATTAAGGAAACCACAGTAAAACATTTCTCCAAAGCCAACTTCATGATTCTTAAGACAGATGTGGTGAACTTCATGACACCCATGCAGATGGGCAAAACAGTTACAACTGCTGAATCCTACACAATTGCACTCTAATAAGCACTTACACGAGTGCATGGATCGTGCTATCCCAAACAGAACCAAGATGCTATCCTCCAAAAAAAGGAAGCCAATCTGGTGGTCTCCTACCATAAACAAACTGTACAACAGAAGGAAGAAACTGTTGCAAAAGAGAGTAAAATCCCATGAGTGGAGGAGCTCCCTGGTCAGCCTCAGTAAGAAGCTGAGATCTTTTATAAGATCCTCCAAAGCTAGCTACAAAATCAAAATCACCACTAAATCCAAGGACAACCACAAAGCATTCTATAGCTATGTCAAGAATCTAGATGGCAACACCCAGATCTGCTCTGAGTTACAGCACAATGGCATGGAAATTACAGAACCAACTGATATTGCCAACATCCTGGTAGATTGGTTCAGTGCTAATTTTACCCCCCTCTCACCCCCTAAAGGGCCCATATCTATACAGGAAGAATGCAGAGTCCCTGTAATCACAACTACGCAGGTAAAAGCTGCACTCTCTAAAGCCAAAAACACAGCATCCATGGGACCGGACAACATCCCAGGCTGCGTTTTACACGAACTTCAGAATGAACTGGCTCTCCACTTAAGCACCATGTTCAATAATAGCCTTGCATCTGGCTTTGTGCCCACTGAATGGCACACAGCAACAGTTATCCCACTCCACAAAGGGGGAGCCACTACTGATCCCTGAAACTATCGACCTATTAGCCTGACAAGCCTGGTCTGCAAGGCCATGGAATGTGTCGTCATGGAACTCATAAACAAAGACATTGGTAACCTCCAAACTCTGGATCCCACCCAGTTTGTGTTTGTGAAAGGCAGATCATGCCTCCTGAACCTGATTGACTTCTTTGAGGCAGTCACCAAAGCCGTGCATGAGGGTAAGGTGGTTCACACAGCCTATCTTGACCTTGCAAAGGCTTTTGACACCATCCACCATTCTGGAATTATAGCTAAACTCACTAAACTAGGTATAAATCTCTATGTCACAAGATAGGTTGCCAACTGGCTCACTGACAGAACCCACACTGTAAAAGTTGCAGACTCCAAATCTGACCTCAAGGCAGTGACAAGTGGACTGCCACAGGGTTCCTTCCTGGGACCTCTCCTGTTAGCCTGTACTTCAGAGAAGTAGATACCAAACACAGAAGGCCCCTGGCTGACGAAGTTCACAGATGACTGCAAACTAGGAGCCATAGTCAAGTCCCCAAATGATGTGGACATCCTACAGAAGGGACTCACTGAGACAGATGCCTGGTGTCAGAGCCATGGCTTCAAGCTCAGTGCCAAAAAGTGCAGTGTCATCCCCTTTGGTAAAAACTATGTACCCATGATCTACCACATAGGCAGCAATCTACTTAACACCGAATGCATGATAAGAAACCTTGGGACGCAGGTGGACAGTAGTCTCTCCTTTGATAGTCACATCGCCACAGTAGTCAAGAAGTCCTTCTACGTGGCACACCTCATCATAAAAGGGTACTCATCCAGGTAAAAAGAGGTCATTGTTCCCCTCTACTCGTCACTCATTAAACCCATTATAGAGTACAACGCCCCTTTTGGATTGTACCTCACAAGACGTCTGCAGCAGCTGGAAAGGCCACAGAAGTACCTCACAAACAGGATTACTGGCCTCAAACAAATGCCCTACCCTGACCGCCTCAAAAAACTCCAGCTTTACTACGTAGCATATTGCCTACTCTGAGGTGATCTGTGCCTAACATATAAAGCTATGTCAAACCCAGAGCTGTTGGACATGCTACATCTAAAGAAATCCCAATCCCTCCAAGCTACACTCTCAAGCGACCTAAACCTTGTCACCACAATAAACTGGACATGCTGGAGGGATAGATTCTTGTCCCAGAGACTTCCTGTACTCTGGAACAAGCTTCCCATCTATGTCAAGCAAAGTTCTTCATTAGCACTCTTCAAGAAAAATCTTGATGAGTGGATGGGAAATAGGAAATACACCCAGGGATCACTTCTGTGTCCCTGCTGGACAGTGGCACAGGAAAATAACTTTCTTGGATGGCGTAAGCTATGGTACCTTGCTGGCTAGGCTTACGTAGGCCCTTGGGCTGATAGCCTAGTACCTACCTGTGAACCTATTAACCTATATATATATATATATATATATATATATATATATATATATATATATATATATATATACACACACACACACACGTACATATATATATATATATATATATATATATATATATATATATATATATATGTATATATATATATATATATATATATATATATATATATATATATATTTATGTATATATGGTTTACATTCGTTTTGTCGCACATGGTATGTGCGATTGTCCTGTTGTGCGACCCGTATTACTGAAATACAGAGACCTTCAAAGGATCAAATGTTGAAAATGGTTTGCTGGAAAGCAATTCCCGACATTTGATCCATGTGTTTGAATGGCAAAAAAGCATTTGCTGTATTTAGTAATGACTGCCCATGTCCAGGAACGTTGTGTGTGTTGTCCCTTGTAAGAATTTATGGTGCCCCATCCATTTGTCCAGGTTCCTTTTGAACAGAGTTGTAGAGGTGCTCTGCTTCACATGAATTGGCAGTCTGTTCCAAAGATGCAGTAGTTGCTGGAAGACAAATTTGTTCTTGAGCACATCTTATTCAAGTCGCAGGCCATATTTAGGTTTCTGGAACGGGTGGCTCTAGTTCTGTTTAATTTTCATATGTGCAGCAAATTCATTAGGTTTGGGTCAGAGATTGCTCTGTAAGTCATGTATAAGTCTCCCGTAAGAAGTCTATACAATACTGAGTATAGTGACAGGAACTTTAGTCGGTCTGTGTAAGGCAGGTGCTGGAGTCCCTTGATTTTCTTTGTTAGAAACCTATGAGGTCTCTCCAATTGCTGCAGGTGCTTTGTATGGCACATGCTGAAAGAGGCATTATACTCAATTATGGGCATGATTAATGATGAACATAGAGGAGTTATAACCTCATTTGCTCTAGAGATGATGCCTTTGCTAATCAAGTGTGCTATGCCTTACTGCAGTAGACACATGGTGGTTAAAGTTAAGGTGGCAATCTACTTGTGATCCTAGCTCTCTTACCACTTCGTAAGTACACAGGATATTGTTAATTTGATAGTGTGAAGGGACATTGTTTTTATCAAAGGAGATGATGATGCATTTCTTTGCATTTAGTTTGAGACTGTGACATAAGACCCTCCTGAAGTATACTGATATCATTCGAGGATTCAGTGATTGCACCCAGTTTGCAGTTATCCACAGACTTAGTCAGCCACAGCCCCTTACTTCTGGCCTAAACTTCTGAGAAGTATATACCAAACATTAGGGGGGCCAGCACTGAACCTTGTGGCACCCCATTGGTGACAGGTCTGCTGGTTGATGTGGAGTCACCCAATTTGATAGTGTGTGACTGGTTTGTGAGCCAGTTGGCAATCCATCTTACAACAAGGAGGTTTACATTCAGTTTGCTAAGTTTATTGTTAATGCCTGAGTGTGGGATTGTGTTGAAGGCCTTGGCCAAGTTGAGGTATGCTGTGTGCCCAGATTTGCCCTTGTCAATGACCGTGGTCACATTTTCGAAGAAATCCACCAGGTTTAACAGGCAGGATCTGCCCTGACAAAGCCAAACTGAGTCAGATCCAAGGTTTGGAAGTTGGCCTATGTATTTATTTATGAGGTCCATGATGATAGGTTCCATGGCCTTACAGATGAGGCTGGTCCTACTTATGGGTCTTTAATTCCCTGGGTCTGTTGGTCAGCCACCTTTGTGGAGAGGAACATCTACTGCTGTTCTCCATTTCACAAAAACATAGCCTGTGGTTAGGCTGTGATTGAATAGGGTATTTAATGGTGATGCTAGTTCATGTTTTAGTTTGTTTAGAAGACAGCCCGGGATGCCATCTGGCCCCATAGAAGATGTGTTTTACTGACCTGCTCTTCTGATATGTAGGGTGGGGGGGGAGTTGGGGGCAAGGTTTGTGATAAGTTTGGGGGGATAAGGGAGTGAAATTTTGATCAAATCTGTCCACCAGCAGGTTTGCTATCTCTGCAGGATCAGCGTGTGTGTTACCGTTAGTCAGTAGTTTGGCACACGCTTGGGTCCTACCTTTTAGGCTGCGTATGTACCTGTAAAAGTCTTCGTGGTTATCCTTAGATGTTGATTGCTAAGTTTTTCTCAAAGTTACCCTTAGAGGATTTGACATGTTGTCTTATTTGCCTGTTGAGGCTGAGGAGGGTACTTTTCCATTGTTGGGGCCCCGCCTTAGTTTTCTTAGACAGCAACTTTTTGCTTTTGTTGTTGATGCTGGATGTCCACCAGGGTGGCTTGTTTTTACTTGAAGCTCTGGCTTTGATTCCCTATTTAACAGCCAAGTCTATAAACTTATACAAGTGATTGTACAGGGCTTTAATGTAAACTTTGGTGTAGTTACCACTTCCAGCTGTGAGTGGGTTTTGGAATGCTTTTATACCTTCCCCTAGGAGGGTGTAGATTGCCTTGGTGAAGTTTTTTGTCTGACTTCGCCATTTGTGAGTTCTGGTGTTAGTGCCAGTTCGAAGGTGACTGATTTGTGATCAGATTTAATTAATGACGGTCTGAAAGTTGTGGTGGTGCATCTGTTTGTCATGTTAGTGAGGATCAGATCCAGTATGTTTGTTCCTCTTGTTGGAGTTTGAACAATTTGTTCCAGGGCATTTGAGTTAACAAAGTTAAGGAACTTCTGTGCTAGTGAGTTAAGGCTAGAGTAGGTTTCCCTTTTGATGGTGAGATAATTGAAATCCCCCATGACCAGTGTGTTTGGCAATATCTGGATTGACTCCAGTTTGGTCAAGTAGGCCTCGTGTGCATCATGATTTATGGAGGGGAATCTATAACTAGCTATGAACTGAATTGGGGAACTTGGAGTAACTCCATGGAGTTGTCCTGACTAACTAGTTGGGCGGTGAATTTATCTCTAATATAGATAGAAACACTGCCTCCTTTGGTTCTCACTCTCTCATTTTGTGGTTTGAAGGTGTGGAAGGCATTGTCGCCTTGCAAGGCCAGGGTACTCTCTGAGGCCTTGAACCAGGTTTCTGCAATTGCACAGGCATCTACATCCTCCAGAGATAGGAGTGCTTCCTGGATATGCAGTTTTTGGTTTAGGCTCCTAGCATTTAGCACCATAACCCTTATTTTGTTATGATTTGCAATTTTCATGTCAGCAATTTTGTTTTTGAGACCTTCCCTAAAAAGGCACTATGGGGGAGGCAAGAGCCTTTTCCAGCAGCTGAAAGCCTACTGGTGCCACGTGCAAACTGTCTCTGGCAGAGCGGCGAGCTTTGTCGACCATGCCATCTCAGGCTGACAGAGACTGGATCCCCTTTGAATGACACCAAAAACTAAGCCATTTATTGAAGTTGGTCATTTTTTGTTTATACTGTGGTATCAGTCTAAGTGAGGGTAATATGCTGCTCAAGGCTATGGAAATACCTGCCTGGAACACATATTCAGAGAACTCGATTATGTCTCTCTTCATGTAGTGCACTGAGGTATATCTCAGGTCATTCACTCCAACATGAGTAATGACAGAGTCATAGTGGTAGTTGTTGCCGAGAGACCTGAGTGCATGTGTATTCTGATGAATCCTGGCACTGGACAAGCAGCTGATCGTGACTTTCTCATTATCTAACCTGGTGAGTGGGACATCAGTGTGTCTCACTATGGAGTCTCCAATGACAAGAAAATTTGGTTTATGAGTGTTGTGCCTTGAGGGCTTGGTAGGTGAGACACCGATGTTGCAATGTGTCTTGGGTGCTGTAGGAACTTAGTTATAGCAGTCCTGTATTTGGAGCTGTCTGGTGTTTCAGTAAGTTTTTTAAGAGAACCCCTGTGTATGTTGATTTATGTGTTGGATGCATACAGTGTGTACTAGTATTGGTACTTTGTGCATGAGTAGTGGTGGATGAGTTGACAACCTCTTCAGTGTTACTGTTTCGAGTGCTGGAGAGCAGGGATTCAAGATTCCTTGTGTAGATACATCTCTCACACTCTGTACTACAGTGAGTTGTTAGTAGAGGGTTGTCAGTGTACATGAGGAAGTTGCTACACTTCGAGACCCAAGTCAATGAGGCTGGCAGGAGAAACAGGAGTAGTCCAACTGTCCATAATGCTAGGTTTGAAGAACTGTTATCAGAAAGGAGGTGCTTTCAGGACTGATCTAGGAGGTGCTCTATAGATGAGTATTTCTGACAGTTTTTTTGCTGGTGGTTTAATAGGTCAGAGCTTACTAGCTGTACTTCTTAGATCAGAAATGTACTAAGGATGCAGACTACACTAATGTACTACAACTGTATCTGAGGTAAAACTTGTTGATGTTATCTCTCCGGCTATGGTGCACAATTGCACAGCAATGCACTGTGCTGTGTGATATGAAAACAAGCTGAAACCCGCTCAAATGCGGAGCTTAAATACCAAAAGCCAAAAACTTAAAAAAAAAAAAAATGTGAAAAAAATCAAAAGAACAAATAAGTAGGGAACAGGTGGAGGAGACCCTGAAGAGATGGAGATATGCTCTAGAGAGAAGAGGAATGAAGGTCAGCAGGACTAAGACAGAATATATGTGTGTGAATGAGAGGGAGGATAGAAGAATGGTGAAGATGCACAGAGTAAAGGTGGCGAAGGTGGATGAGTTTAAATACTTGGGATCAGCAGTTCAGAGTAATGGTGAGTGTGGAAGAGAGGTGAAGAAGAGAATACAGAGAGGATGGCATGGGTGGAGAAGAGTGTCAGGAGTGATTTGTGACAGACGAGAACCAGTAAGAATGAAAGGGAAGGTCTGCAAGAGGGTTGTGAGACCAGCTAAGTTATATGGGTTGGAGACAGTGGCATTGACAAAAAGGCAGGAGTTTTAGATGGATGTGGCAGAGGTAAAGATATTGATTGCACTGGGTGTGATGAGGCTGGACAGGATTAGGAATAAGTATATTAGAGGGACAGCCTTGGTTGGAAGATTTGGAGACAAAGCCAAAGAGGCAAGATTACATTGGTTTGGACATGTGCTGAGGAGGGATGCAGAGCATATTGGGAAAAAGATGCTAAGGATGATGCTGCCAGGTAACAGGAAAAGAGGAAGGCCTAAGATAAGGTTTATGGATGTGGTGGGAGAGGACATGCAGGTGGTTGGTGTGACAGAGCAACATGCAGAGGACAGGAAGAAGTGGAAACAGATGATCCGCTGTGGTGACCCCTAACGGTAACAGCCGAAAGAAGATGATGATGATGATGAGGGTGCTTACTCCAACCCCTAGGCCAATCACCCTTCACCAGACAGGTTTCAATCAGCACACTTCTTTCATAAGGGTGCAGCCACTACAAACAGACCCAGATGCAGTAAACCTGTATCTGGACTATTCTATACCTACTAGCTACACTAATTTAGGCAGAAAACACTAAAAATAATTTTAAACAGCAGAAAAACAGCAGTGAGTCACTAAAAGTTTTTAAACAACAGAAAAATAGCAAGGAGACACCAAAGAATGTTTTAAACAGAAAACAAATCAGTTATTTAAAACACTGCTTGGCGAAAAAACAAAGCAAACAGAACAGATGCTTTGCAAACAGTGAAAAGTAGTAACAATTACTATGCATTCATTGAAGATAGCAAAAAAGGCTTTGCAAACAGTGGAAACAGCAACAAAATACAATTTAACAGGCACAGTAAGGCAGACAAATGCTGTACAAACAGTGCAGTTTAGTTTACACTATTAAAATAAAGTATTAAATAAGCAGTAATAAAAAGTGCAGTAAATAGTATAATCAAGCAATAAAAAAGGCAACTTAAGTTTTTTTTGGAAGCTCTGAAGCCTCTAGTTGTGTGGTATCTCACCTCAGCTCAGAGTTGTGGGTGGTAGCCCACCTCAATTCAGCTCTCTGTATATATTTTATATATATATATATATATATATATATATATATATATATATATATATATATATATGAAAATAAAAACAACTGTATCTCATGCAGGTACGATGATGGCTCTGTCTGGTGTAAAGTCTCACAAGCAAAAGTTCTCATCCAGTAATAACCACGAAAATATAGAACAGTGTCCTGTAAAATTTCCAATACTAATCCTCAGACAGAAACTTCCACGTATGCTTCAAAATAAAATAAGGTTTATTTGCAAAAAGGACAAGTAAGCTCTTTCACCCGAAGGCTTTTTCAAACTTTAACAACCAATAGGACTGACATTCAGAGTTTAAATATCATACAGATGCACCTGATAGGTTAATTAATCCATTCAAAGCACATCCATCATTATTTAAAATATCTCACATCTATATTATAGAACAAATTCAATAAATAATAGTTCTAACAAATACCAATAATCAATTGCTGCTGTCAGACAGTATATTAAAAGGTTATATGCGCACTATACATTCTATAATTAACTAATATTATAATGTTTTAAAATATTTAATAGAATAATATGATCAACTAAAATATCTAACATGAATAAATAAACATGCATATACATATGATAGATATTAAAATAATGAGGTTACAGAATGGCCTACTAAATAAAAGTGTTTATAAGAAACCATGCTATAAAAATACGCTTCTACACCGGCACAGTATGCACCCTAGATTTGTCTTTGAAAATGTAATGAAGGGACAATTTATGAGGGCCTCGAGGTTGAATCCGACAAGCTCAGGATACATGCAGGAAATTTTAGATCTAAAGAAAAGGCTAATAGATAGACAATATAGAAGTAGGGACATAGATAGAACTATTACAGTGGTAGATGAGTTAAGGAATAGTAGGGCACGTCCATATTTTTCTGAATGGAATGACTCAGAATTTGGACCATTACCCAATAATAGAGATGAATTTAAAGGGTTGAGAGTCTCCCTGTTTTTTACTAGGGATGTAAAGGAGATTGAAAATATAATGGAGAAGCACTGGGAAGTATTAACTTTAGATGAAGATATTAATAAGTTAGTGGGAGAGAATCCAAAATTTATTTATAAAAATAAACCAAACTTAAAACGTAGGTTATGTTATAAATCATATATAGAGCATACTATTCCTACTGGAGATATTTTTAATACGCGTCCCTGTGAAAGATGTAATCAATGTAGGTATATAGATAGAGAAATGAAGTTTATACACCCTGTTTCTCATATTGAGTATGTATTTAAAACTAAAACAAACTGTAGAAGTAGCCACGTTGTTTACATGGCAAGGTGTGTTCAGTGTCCTGCGTTTTACGTAGGTAAGACCTCAAGACAACTGAGAGAGCGTATAAGAGACCATTTTTGCCATATACGTCTAGGATCTTTAAATTATGCTTTTGCCAAACATATTAAAAGCATGGGAGCTGCACACTTCGTTGGCTTCATTGTACTACAAAGGATTGAGCCAGGTTTTAGAGGGGGGGATGTGGATAATTTTCTACAGGAATGTGAAACACGGTGGATTATACGACTAAGAGCTGATAGACATCCTGGGCTAAATGATAAGGTACAACTACAGCCATTGTTACGTAAGAGGAGGTTGATGAAACCTAGATGTTCCATTCCTGCTTGAATAATTAGACGAAAGGATTTCTTACATGAAGTCTTTTATTAGAAGTTTTTAGATTTATGTATTATGAGATATTAATTGTTATAAGGACTTTATCTGTTAATGTTTTCTATATATATATATATGTGTGTATATATATATATATATATATATATATATGTAAACATATGTAT